>NC_072378.2:86670000-86915000 GCF_028885625.2 Pongo pygmaeus
GTATTTTTTAATGGTTTATGATAAATATTAAATTGGTAAATTGGTACAGCTTTTGGATTTCATATGATATATTTAAAAGAGTGATATAACCATTTTACTTTAAAATGTCAGAATAGGCAGGAAATTATACACTTTGCAACTACTTAAGCCTACGTTGGAAAATTTTCTTAAAAGTGTTATTGACCGGGCACGTGCATTTTGAAAATATTAAGAACACTTCCCTGGAGCTCCGTCTTTGATTTTCCACTCAACTGTACAACCACCTGAGTTGTAGAGTTTACTCACACTCATTGTTCAATTAGCCTCTTTGTAATCAACTCTAACTGTTGAAGGAGTCTCTGAACAGGCATCTCCACATGTGACCTTTCATTTAGTTTATATTCCCAAGTATCTATGGAACATCTCCAGTTATTGTTTTACTAACAACCTCAAGCATGACTTGTTGAAACCAAACTTATTTCTCTTCCAAACTCTTACGTTGTATTTGTTAGTACATTTTTTAATGACAAAGGACCCAATACAAATGAAGTTTGTTAAAGGGAATCTATTGGCTCACACAACTAAAACCTTGAGTAAGAGAGAGAGTTTGGACATGACTGGATTCAAGACTCGAGTCTTATTTTCGAAGTTTGGCCTCTCTCCACACCCTGACTTTTTCTTCTATTGTGGTGGTAGCAGGCACAGTGTCCATGTGATAGCAAGTGGCTGCCACAACTCCAGATTTAACAGTCTCTGAGCTCTAAACTCAGCAGGCAAGAATATCAACCTCCATCTTAGAAACTTCATTTCATCAAAAGGGGCCAGGCACAGTGGCTCATGCCTGTAATCCCAGCACTTTGGGAGGCCAAGGCGGGTGGATCACTTGAGACCAGGAGTTCAAGACCAGGCTGGCCAACATGGTGAAACCCCATCTCTACTAAAAACACAAACATTAGCCAAGCGTGGTGCACGCGCCTGTAATCCCAGCTACTTGGGAGGCTGAGGTGGGAGAATCACTGGAACCTTGGAGGTGGATGTTGCAGTGAGCCAAGATGGTGTCACTGCACTCCAGCCTGGGCAACAGAGCAAGACTCCATCTCAAAAATACAAAAAATCCACTAGGCATTCTCACTTCCACTCCAACCTAGTTCTACAATGACTCTTCCTCTAGTTGGTCCCCACACTTATTTTGTCACTGGAATATGATGGTTGTTAACAGTGAAGAACGAAGAAGCTATCTAGGCTTAAATTCCACCTCCATGCTTTCCCTAGCTCTGCAAATTTGGGCAGGTTTACTGAACTGCTCTTTGCTTTAGTCTCTTCGCCTATAAAATGTGCGTAGTCGTAGTACCTCCTTCATAAGGTTGCTGTAGGAAGTAAATAAGCTAATTTACATAAAATACCCAGATAATATCTGGCACATAAAAACTTCCCTATGTACATTAGCTATTGCTATCATAAATATTATTCCCCCTCACATTTATCACATAGGTGACAAAGATTAGTAATGGGAGCCCTTTAGCCCATGCACATCAGTTCATGCCTGGTCTCACACTGCTTTTCCATCTTTATTTTCTGTTATGAGCCAATATTCAGTTACTCTAGGAGGCTGTCATCCATTTTTCCTCACATTCTGTGTATTTGCTATTTTCTATTTCTCTGTTTTGTTCAGTCTATTGATTTTTCCTGAAATGCTTCTGCTTTGTGTATCTAGGATGCCATGGTTTGGTATTGGTGTTTATCTTTCTTTTGATTTGGTTTGTGCTAAAATAATTGCAGGCTGAGTTGCAATTTTCAAACCAATAAAAGGCAAAATAGTCAAAACCATGCCTGTTCCTAGTCTGACATTTGGTAATAGCCAATGCAACCTTTTTTTCTAGCAGCAAAATTGGGAACTTGTTGAGAAAGAGAGATAGATTGAGAAGGAGATATTGAGAGGGAGATATTGAGAGAAAGGGAGCAATACTGAAAGAGAGAGAGAAATTGAGAGAATGCTACTGGTAAACAAATACACACACACACACACACACACACACACCCACTTCATTATGAAACCTGAGCAGAACACGCTGTTAACTGTTCGGGGGCAAACTGGAGTTTGGTGGAGTGAGCTAGCATCCTGGAATGAATAGGCTAAGCATCCCATAATTGACTACTCTGATCTCCTGACAATCTGTGGGACCAAAAATGTGTGCTAATAGGATTACTTACTTTCTCTACTTTGTCAGAAACAAGGACTTTTGAAAGAGTTGTGGAAATTTTGAGTGTGTTCCTATGACCAGCTTCACAAGACAAAATTGTCCCAATGGTTCTGTGCCTAGAGTCACTCTGGGGGAATGTCTACATAACTCCTTTCGGGGATACCATAACTGCTCCTTTGTACTCTATACTTTGTGCAAAACAGATTCTATGACCTCAATTATAGTTGAAAAAGTATTACTTGGCACAACTCTGTAATTCTTAGCCAAAACAGGGTTTTAGCATTTAAAAAAAAAAAAAGTAATATAGGTTTGCAATCCCACAATTCTACATCTGAAGTCTAAAACTCTCCTAAAACTGAAAATGCATTCATAACTCACTTGGCAGCAAAACCTGACCTGACCTGGACTCATTTAGCAGCAAATCCTGTCTGAAATTGAGATCATTTATAATGTTTCTCCTACTTTATGTCAATATGTTTAGGTAAACTTGTTGAACTTTTATATATATATGATATATATATCATATATATTATATATATCCATATATAATAAACATATATATAGTGAAACTGAACAGATATGAAAACATCTGTCAAATACAGTCATCCTTTCACTGTGCATTTGATCTATTAGATAGGGGCTGAGGTTGAGGCTGGATTTTAAAACATTTCAAATGAATAATGACGAGCACCATAAATTTATTTACATTTACATTTCCAGATTATGAGAAACTTTTTAGAATCTGCTTTTCTTGTAGTTTCAAGGAAATGCTGGTAAACTTGTTTAACTTTTCTATAGGTTAATAGACATCCTAAAAGTTATTTTTTTTGTATGCCTGCTTCTTCATTCAAATATTTAAAGCTTTTCTGCTTTTATGATCCAGTACTGTTTACTATTGGCCCCCAGAATCCCACCATAGGCCTAAAGGCAGTCCCCAGTTCACCTACCCCTTTAGAGGTATCTCAGTTCCTTGCTTCTAACAGATGTAGCAGGGTGGTTCCCAGAGTTGGATTTGTTTTCATCTTTCTTTCTCTAGCTTAATTTCTAAACTTTTGTTCTCCTAATATGCATCAATATTTTTACCATTTTCCTATTTTCTATTTCTAATTCTCTTTTTATTTTCTATTTCTAATTCTCTCTTTTTATTTTTTATTTTGTATTTTTATTTATCTATGTATTTATTTTTGAGATGGAGTTTCGCTCTTGTCCCCCAGGCTGGAGTGCAATGGCATGAGCTCACTGCAACTTCCGCCTCCCAAGTTCAAGCCATTCTCCTGCCTCAGCCTCCCGAGTAGCTGGGATTACAGGCATATGCCACCATTCCCTGCTAATTTTTATATTTTTAGTGGAGACGGGGTTTCACCACGTTGGCCAGGCTGGTCTCGAACTCCTGACCCCATGTGATCTGCTCACTTCGGCCTCCCAAAGCGCTGGGATTACAGATGTGAGCCACTGTGCCCAGCCTATTTATTTATCTTTTTGAGACTCTGTCTCCATCTGTCACTCGGTTTGGAGTACAGTGGTGCAATCATGGCTCACTGAACCCTCAACCACCCTGGGCTCAAGTGATCCTCCCGCCTCAGTCTCCTGAGTAGCTGGGACTACAGGCATGTACCAACATGCCCAGCCACATTTTGTATTTTTTTGTAGAGACAGGATTTCGCCATGTTGCTCAAGCTGGTCTCGAACTCCTGGGCTCAAGCCACCTGCCTGTCTTGGCCTCCCAAAGTGCTGGGATTATAGGCCTGAGTCACTGTACCAGCACTCTTTTCTTAATTGCTCCCCAAAACAGTCAGTAACCTATTTTAGAAATAAAATTTTCATGCTTACCAAAACACATACAGAAATGAGGTTAAGTATACCAGAATTTTGTATAAAGGGAACTTGCCCTTGAGGAAAAATTACTGTCCTTACAAGTCTTCAAAAGTAGCTTCTAGTCATTACTTTCATGCAGACATCCCCTGATTCTGTATATATAGCACAGTCACCATAATTTATGAGATAATGTGACTTTCCCCAAAAGGTGGGGCTGATAATTTATGTTCCTGGCTTAGGAATGGCTTAGATAACTCAAGCAGTTTCTCTCCTACACATGCCCTCATACCTGATTCAAGCCATTGAACCAACCTGGAATTCATTGAGTCATTCATTCTGAACATCCTGAAGGTTCTCTACACCACACTTTCCAAGAAGGCATTGCTATAGAGTCTGCTATTGCAGCTCAAATCATAAGCATTAGAGTGCTTTTCGGGTTTATACTTGTTCAACTAGACATACACATCAAGCAAAAACATCTTGAGCTCTGTATAGATGGTAATAAGTAAAGGTTATCATAAACAGAAAGTTTGTGATATGTACAAATTGTAAAAGCATGGCCCTTACACAGGAAGATGTGAGGCTTCCTAATCTCTGAGCTAACATTAAGGGCTTCTTTTTCATTTGTGCCTAGTTCTGCTGTCTAAGTTATACTCTCTTAAACAGTAACAATTGGTGTCTCTTTGCCACTGGCATTTTGTAATTAGACTCAGCTCCAGCACTGACATGATGATACATAAGTGGTAAGAGGCAGTAGTTTATGTTCATGATAATGCATTCCGGTAGACTAAAAGTCAATAATCACTTGACATTCAGAAAGCATCCTCTTACTGGCAAATGCAATGCTTCTTAGTCAGCTCGGGCTGCCATAACAAAATACCATAGACTGTGTGGCTTAAACAACAGAAATTCATTTTCTCAAAGTTCTGGTGGCTGGAAGTCCAAGATCAGGATGCGGTATGATCGGGTTCTGGCAAGAACCTTTTTTCTGGCTTTCAGAAGATGCCTTCTTGCTGTATCCTCACATGGCAGGGAGAGAAAGAGGGCAAGTTATCTGGCATCTCTTCTTATAAGGGCACTAATCCCATCGTGGGGCCCCAACCCTATGACCTCATCTAAACCTAATTACTGTCCAAAGCTCCATTCCAAATACTATCACACTGAGAGTTAGGGCTTCACATAAGAATTTCGAAGGGACACAATTTATTCCATAGCAGCTTCATTATACCCTTTCAGAGTAAGTAATGAAATAGTTATGTTTTCTGGGAAAAGCACCTGGAGGAAGTAATGAAGCAACAGAAGCTTAGCCAAGAGGTATAAGTGAAAGGGCTTTCTTAAGAAACTCACACGCACACACACACACACACACACACACACAATGATTTCACAATTTAGCACCCGAGAAATTCCCTCAAACTGCAGCACTTGGTCCTTAACATAAGAAGCAATGCACTTGATTCTTTAGGGAAATTTACTTTTCAGAATAATTTTGGTGTTTTTTAACATTGCTGCCTGAAGACTAACCAAGGAGAAAAAACAAAAAGCTGTAATTCCCTTTTGCCTGCTGAAGTGAAGTCATTTAGTATATCTACATCCACAATTAATCCTTAACAAAGCATTTCTTTACTCATTGCTGGATTGAACAACTTAAGAGGAACAGGACTTGTCATTTATTATTGGTTTTTAATTCTTTTGCATTTTTATACTTTCATGCTTTCGTGATTGAATTTAGCCTAGAAGGGATTCCAGAAATAAAAGATCATCCTTTTGAAGACCTGTTCTTTCCTTGACTGCCTTTTTTTTTTTTTTGGAGGGGGGAGTTGTTTTATTTTTACCAAATAGGTTGCCACCTCCCACCCAAGACCTGCTTTCTCCATGAATTTTACTTCATTCTACTCTGAATTTTTCCTTTCTATGACTCTTAAAACATTGATTGTATGGGCCACACATTATTCCCTCTATAGTTCTCTAAAATGATCACACATAACATTCAATAAATATTTGTTTAATTCATTGATTTTTTTTTTTTTTTTTTGAGGTAGAGTTTTGCTCTTGTTGCCCAGGCTGGAACGATCTCGGCTTACTACAACGTCCACCAGCCGGGTTCAGGGGGGATTCTCCTGCCTCAGCCTCCCAAGTAGCTGGGATTACAGGTGCCTGCTACCAGGCCCAGGCTAATTTTTGCATTTTTAGTAAAGACAGGGTTTCACCATGTTGGCCGGGCTGGTCTCGAACTCCTGACCTCAAGTAATCCACCTGCCTCGGCCTCCTGAAGCACTGGGATTACAGGCGTGAGCCACCACACCTGGCCTCATTGATATTTTTATAAATAGCTCTAGTTCATTAATTACATATCTGCTATGTACAGTTTTTAAAAGAGAGTTAGGGATGAAAGAGAGAACAAGTTGTGGGCAACTGATCTTCTTCCTGGAAGTCTCTTTATTGTTTAGGCTACCCTAAACATCTCATCTGATCCAAAGGGCCTCCTGGCAAAAAGCAGGACACTAGACACACACACTCTTAGATGCCTAAATTTATCTCAATAGTCTATCAAATCATCC
This sequence comes from Pongo pygmaeus, assembly GCF_028885625.2. Classification (NCBI taxonomy): domain Eukaryota; kingdom Metazoa; phylum Chordata; class Mammalia; order Primates; family Hominidae; genus Pongo; species Pongo pygmaeus. The sequence goes on from NC_072378.2 coordinate 86,676,557, forward strand.
CTCTCTCTATCCAGCGATTGGTTTGGAGAGGTGCAGGCCTTTTTTCTAGGGGTCTCTTGTTTTATTGCCAATGTTCTCTCCCTCTTCCAGCACAGGAAGAGGTTTTTTGGTTTTTTAATTTGCTCTCAGTTAGGAATTGACAAAGATTTCTTGCTTTAGCCAGGCTCCTGAACCTTCTCTTAGGCCCTTCTGTGTACTTCCTTCCAAAATCCAGTTTTAGCAAAGAACCCTAAGTCAGCTTAGCAAGAACCCTCCACTATTGACATGTGATCACCCTTGTTATCCGATCAGGTTGTCATCTTCTGCTATCCCTCAGGTGATGTTGAGTCATGCTGGCCTATCTTCAGCAAGAATCTTGTTTAGGTCTATTTAGTCAGAATCCCTCTCACCACCCTGATATTTCCTCTTATAGTAATTTTTCATCCACTGACCCCATCCTGCTCCTTGACTATAAATTCCCACTTGTCCATACTGTCTTTAGAGTTGAGACCAATCTGTCTCCATTGCAAAATCCCAGTGCCGTGGTCTCAAAACCTGTCATGATGGTCCTGAATAACATCTTTAACATGTATCATTGAATAATTTATTTCTTTTACAAAATGAAGGGACATGGGGGCAGAGTGGAACTCACTTAGGTATTTTGTCAAATGTTATACTGCCTATATTTTCTGTATTATACTTGGACCTGAACATTTGAACTTAAAAAGCAAGCAAGCAAGCAAACCGTATTAGACAGGGTTCTCTAGAGGGACAGAACTAATAGGATAGATGTATATATAAAAGGGAGTTTATTAAGGAGTATTGACTCACACGATTACAAGGTGAGGTCCCACAATAGGACATCTACAAACTGAGGAGCAAAGAAGCCAATCTGAGTCTCAAAGCTGAAGAACTCGGAGTCCAGTGTTCAAGAGCAGGAAGCATCCAGCACATGACAAAGATGTAGGCTGGGAGGCTAAGCCAGTCTAGTCTTTCACGTTCTTCTGTTTGCTTTTATGCTGGCCATGCTGGCAGCTGATTAGATTGTGCCCACCCAGATTAAGGGTGGGTCTGCCTTTCCCAGTCCACTTACTCAAATGTTCATCTCCATGTCAACACCTTCAACGACACACCCAGGATCAATACTTTGCATCATTCAGTCCAATCAAGTAGACACTCAATATTAACAATCACACAAACAAAAACAGGAAGTCACTACCTTGGTTCTTTGGTTCTGTTGTGATGAACATTGGGGCAATGGTGGCCTAACTACTGGGAAGGGTTAAGGGAACAAAAGAAAATGGAGAAGGACCATATCCATCAATATGGTCATGTCTCAGTATCCCTGGGGGATTGGGTTCAGGACAGCCCCCCACCTCTGAGGATACCAAAATCCACAGAGGCTCATCCATTATATAAAATGGTGTATGCACATTGACCTCTGTTCTAATAAAAATTTTTAAAATATATTTTTAATTGAAAAATAAAATAGTGTAGTATTTCCATATAACCTATGCACATCCTTCAGGATTTTTTAAATTATCTATAGATTAATTATAATACCTAATACAATGTAAATGCTGTGTAAATGGTTGTGTTGTTTAGGGAATGATAACAAGAAAAAATGTCTGTACATATTCAGTACAGACACAACCATTCTTTTTTTAAAAAAATATTTTCAATCCATGGTTGGTTGAATCTACACATGTGAGATTCACAGATGCAGAGGGCTGACTGTATTTGGAAACATTGTGCAGTCACAGATTATGGCAATTTGGTTCAATGTCGAAGGTATTCTAAAAATTATTGAAGGATTTATTAAAATAATGCTTCCGAGAAACAGGATTTAGCAATACATTTAAATCCTTATTTTTGAATGAGTCACAAAATTGTTTGTCCTAAATTCCTTCAGTTTTCCTTCATTCATAACTCACAACTTTTTTCTACAAAAATCCTTGACAATTTATATCTGTAAAGTGAAATTTTGATCATTTGATTGCTGTCAAAGCAGTGGTTTGCTTTCAGCAAAAGTGACATTTTGTCCCTGATCAAGTAGGAGGATAGCTGTGTAAGGAGCTGTTATCTTGGTGTTAAAAAATGGAGACTGCATCTCTGACAAAGAATCTATTTGCAAGTCGTTAATCTCAGGGGAGATTTAGAGAAAGAAGTTAATATTTTCTTGCTAAATTCTCCATCATCATAATACCATAAATTAGTTGTAAATAATACAAAGGTTTGTGTGAATGAAAAGTATCTATATATGAAGAGCTGGAGGAAAGTAAATTTAGCTGCTGAAGATATATGTTATAAGGCTTTGTATTAGAAAGTGGTTAATGTTACATTCTTTTCCTAATATTTCCTACATTCTTCTTATTGCTAGTCAACTATGTTACAAGAGGAATTTATTACATTCATTATATTCTTATTAATATTTTTAAAAAGAAATATTATATTTGTTTTTCATTTTGCCATTTTTATTTTATTTTACCATTTTACCATTTATTTTCATTTTTATTCATTTCATTTTAAATTATTTAAATTAAAAATAATTTAACACCTATTATTTTTCCACTAAGTAATGATTCTTAACATAAGGCTGAAATCAATAGACATTTAACAAATAATATATATATGTTTATCATCTATTGAAAACCCCAAGGACCTAATACAGCACGTACTAAAATTGAGTTTCAGTTCATCCTTGATTTTGTATTTTTGGGAAATATTGTTTAGCGGCTTTGGTTTATTTTACTGAGAAAATAATACAATTCTCAATATCAATTGACTAAAATATTTAAGGAAATATACAGAAAAAACTTATTTATTGCATATTGCTAGAATATGAACACTTAGAACCGTTTCTCCCATGTTCACTCTGCCTCTGGTATTATAGTACAGCAAGCTAATTTGGATTTTGTGTGATTTTTACACAGAAAACCTTCACTTTATAAAGGAGTCCGAAGTAGGGAGTTTTATTTCCTGAAAAGCAGTACCAAACTAATATCTTTAGAAAAAGCTGCATGAAACATGAAGTTGCATTTTGTTATCTGATTACAATTGCCTGCATCCAAGTCAAGAAACCAAAATGAGAAAAGGTAAAAACTTGAATGTCAAGTTATTAAATCAATTATAACACCAGAATTAGAATATGCTATTAATTGATATTAGGAGCTGTAGATGGGCCCAAACATTAAAAGAATCTGACTAGTAATTACAAATCCTGGTAATGGAAATCAGGCAACTCCATGTACGGGGAATATACAGAGATGATAGAAATGAGCTATTGCCATACCAGGACCTCAAACTTTTTACATATCAGCTTCTTTATTTGCAGAGTGCCTGGGAATTCCTGCTCTTTCTATATGGTATAATCCTCTTTAATATGGGTACTTATTCTGTTATCATCCCATCATAGTCCAAACTGCACTACTTCTTTGGGTTCTGGAACCCATATGCCAGGAGGAATTTCATGGTTAAGTTTTAAACAAAGAATTATGCTTGCATATATTGACATGGTACCACATCAACATTGCTAGAAGCACTCTCTCTGGATTTAAAGAAACATGCAGCAATTATTTTTATACATTATCCTCGTTGAATTGAAATTCTAGTGCTGTATATATATGCATATATGAGGTCATAAAGGAAACTTTCCAGGGAATGTTTTGATAATAGGGTAAAGGAAAAGAAAAGAAGGGACTAAACAATTGGCATAGAATGAAATTTTACAGTTTAGAAAGAAATCTCTGCAAGAAATTGAAAGTTCTGTAGGACTAACAATAAACTTTATGGGCTCATAAACTCTGTAATTATTTTAACCTCTCCATAAAAGTTCTCAGAGAGCTATCCTCCCCACCCAACCCCGCTTCTCCGGTCCATTGGTATGTAAATTAGAGTCGGAGGTATCTTGTTGAAAGACCAACAAACCAAAAGGGGATAAGGCCCACTTGAAATTTCCAGTTTATAAAAAGTCAGGGCCTCTATTCAAGGCCAGGGATGACTTCTTCTTTCTGCTTCTTCTTCATCTTCATCTTCTTTCTTCTTCTTTCTTTTTCTTTCTTCTTTCTTTCCTTCCTCCTCCTCCTTCTTCTTTTTCTTCTTCTTCTCCTTCTTCTTCTCCTTCTCCTCCTCCACCTCCTTCTGCTTCTTTCCTCCTCCTCCTTCCTCTCCTCCTCCTTCTCTTCCTCCTTCTTCTGCTTCCCCTCGTCCCCTCCTTCCCTCCTTCCCCTCCTCCTCCTCTTTCTCCTCTTTCTCCTCTTCCTCCTCCTTGTTCTTCTTCCTCTTTTTTTGAGACAGGATCTCACTCTGTTCCCCAAGCTGGAGTGCTATGGCTCAATCTCAACTCACTGCAGCTGCCACCTCCTGGGATCAAATGATCCACTCACCTCAGCCTCCCAAGTACCTGATGGACCAGAACTTCTTGACCTCTCTATGACTAATATTTTTTTTGCAGAATATGACATAACGTGAATATATGGCAATCTGTATATATGGCATCTAAAAAGTTAGATGCCAAATTAGGGTAACAATCATCACTCCAAACCTTAAAATAGGGTGATTTTTCAGAACCTTGCATGCTTACAACTAAAAACAGCTTTCATGAATAAGAATAAGGTAGATTCTTACCAGATCAATACCTTGTTTTCAAGAGGCCAGGTTCTCATTCTATGTAACTATGGAAATCAAATTACCTAGGAAGGCAGTTTTCCCCAGGGGAAGCTGGTTATACAGGTGAACTTTCTGATACAGCTAGTGATATTGAAATTCTAAATACAGCTATGTTGATTGAATTTAACACACTCTGATGGGCATATATATCATTCCAGTAAGTTTTGTTTTAGTAAGGGAAACAAAGCATAAATAATTTGATACAAAGGCTTATTTGCCTTCCAACTATATGACACTCAATGAATTTGGAAATATTCTCCAAATCGAGGATCTCTTGTCTATTTCATGTGGCATCCTTTAATTACCTTGAGCAGTAACATATTAGCAGCTAATTTTGATAAATTATTATATGAATCAAATTGTTCTTATTTTTCTTTTCTTTTCTTTTCTTTTTTTGAGACAGAGTTTTGCTCTTGTTGCCCAGGCTGGAGTACAATAGCACAATCTCAGCTCACTGCAACCTCTGCCTCCCGGGTTCAAGTGATCCTCCTGCCTCAGCTTCCCGAGTAGCTGGGATTACAGGCGTGTACCACCATGCCCAGCTAATTTTGCATTTTTAGTGGAGACAGGGTTTCACCATATTGGCCAGGCTGCTCTCGAACTCCTCACCTCAGGTGATCCACCTGCCTCAGCCTCCCAAACGTGCTGGGATTACAGACGTGAGCCACCGCGCCCAGCCCAAATTATTCTTATTTTTCTAACATCTGCCTTAAATATGTCCATTTTAAAGTTTCCTAATTATACTAAAATTAATCAGTTTAGAGAATATCTTCCTTCCTTTTATGACACTAGCACTAACATTACTTTCCTACGACTGCTGTAACACATTTCTCCAAACTGAGTGGCTTAAAACAATACAAGTTTATCCATAGCTTGAGAGGTCAGAAGTCCCAAATGGGTCTTAACTGTGCTAAAATCAAGGTTTTGGCAGAATTGCATTCCTTCTGGAGGCTCTAGGAGAAAATTTTCTTGGATTTTCCAGTTTCTAGAGGTTGCAGTATTCCTTGGTGTGCGGCCACACTTCATCTGCAAAGCCAGCAATGGTTGGTCTAGTCCTTCTGATAGGGAATGATTCTGACCTCCTATACGGCCTACCTCTGCCATATTTAAAGGATACTTGTGATTACATTGTACGCACACAGATATTCCAGAATAATTGCCTTAATTCCACAGCAACACTAATTCTCCCTTGCTATATAAGCTAACATATTTATAGGTTCTAGGGATTAGGATATAGACATCTATGGGGACCATTAATCAGACTTCCACATAACTCCAGTATTTAGTGTAATTTATCATATCCTCCCAGACTCATTTTTGAACTAAAATATATTTCAACTTTAAAAGATGTCTTGGTAGGAAGAGCCAGAAGATAAAGACACACATGAAGAAAACTTTCCCTAGGAGAGATCCAGAGAACCACTTGGGGTTGATACTGGGAATGGGGAAGAAAAGTGATACAAAGATTTCATTGGCAAATCTGAACAACTGATGGCATATGAAGAAAAGGAAAAGGAGTCAAAGCTGGACTTAAGGCTTGGTACCTAAAACTTGGAAAGATAGTAGTGCCCTGAACAGATACAGGAAAGTCAGGAGAAAGCTTAGCTTGAGTGAGGGCAAGGGTGGGAAGGGACTTTGATAAATTCACTGGAAAAACCTCTAGGTGGTGCTGTCCAACAGGTGATTAGATACATGACATTGTAGATCAGGCAAAAGTTCAGATTGGAGATCTGGGATTGAGATGTGATTTGGAGTCACAGTCATAGGAATAAAATCAAAGCCATAAAGATGGATGAAATTGCCAAAGTAGAAAGTAAAATGAGAATATTGACAGCAGAAACTTAGAAAAACCTTAACAGCCTGAAGGAGTTGCTAGTGAGGTCAAAGATCCAATATAATAGAACCATATTGATTCCATTCCAAGATGGCCAAATACGAACAGCTCTGGTCTGCACCTCCCAGCGTGACTGATGCAGAAGATGGAGATTTCTGCATTTCCAACTGGGGTACCTGGTTCATCTCATTGGGACTGGTTGGACAGTGGGTGCAGCCCATGGAGGGCGAGCCGAAGCAGGGTGGGGCATCCCCTCACCCCGGAAGCGCAAGGGGTCGGGGGATTTCCCTTTCCTGGCCAAGGGAAGCTGTGACAGACTGTACCTGGAAAATCCTGCCCAAATACTGCCCAAATACTGAGCTTTTCCAATGATCTTAGCAAAGGGCACACCAGGAGATTATATCCTGCACCTGGCTTGGTGGGTCCCACACCCACGGACCCTTGCTCACTGCTAGCATAGCAGTCTGAGATCAATCTGCGAGGCAGCAGCTTGGCGGGCGGAGGGGCGTCCACCATTGCTGAGGCTTGAGTAGGTAAACAAAGTGGCCAGGGAAGCTCGAACTGGGCAGATCCCACCGCAGCTCTGCAAGGCCTGCTGCCTCTGTAGACCCCACCTCTGGGGGCAGGGCATAGCTGAACAAAAGGCAGCAGAAACTTCTGCAGAGTTAAACGTCTCTGTCTGACAACTCTGAAGAGAGCAGTGGTTCTCCCAGCACAGTGTTTGAGCTCTGAGAATGGATAGACTGCCTCTTCAAGTGGGTCCCTGACCCCCATGTAGCCTAACTGGGAGACACCTCCCAGTAGGGGCCAACTGACACCTCATACAGGTGCCCCTCTGGGACGAAGCTTCCAGAGGAAGGATCAGGCAGCAATATTTGCTGTTCTGCAATATTTGCTGTTCTGCAACCTCCGCTGGTGATAACCAGGCAAACAGGATCTGGAGTGGACCTCCAGCAAACTCCAACAGACCTGTAGCTGAAGGACCTGACTCCTAGAAAGAAAACTAACGAACAGAAAGGAATAGCATCAACATCAACAAAAGGGACATCCACACCAAAACCCCATCGGTAGGTCACCAGCATCAAAGACCAAAGGTAGATAAAATCAGAAAGATGGGGAGAAACCAGGGCAGAAAAGCTGAAAATTCTAAAAACCAGAGCATCTCTTCTCCTCCAAAGGATCGCAGCTCCTCGCCAGCAATGGAACAAAGCTGGACGGAGAATGACTTTGACGAGCTGACGGAAGTAGGCTTCAGAAGGTCGGCAATAACAAACTTCTCCGAGCTAAAGGAGGATGTTCGAACCCATTGTGAGGAAGCTAAAAACCTTGAAAACAGATTAGATGAATGGCTAACTAGAATAAACACTGTAGAGAAAACCTTAAATTACCTGATGGAGCTGAAAACCATGGCATGAGAACTACGTGATGCATGCACAAGCTTCAATAACCGATTCAATCAACTGGAAGAAAGGGTATCGGTGATTGAAGATTAAATTAATGAAATAAAGTGAGAGGAGAAGTTTAGAGAAAAAAGAGTAAAAAGAAATGAACAAAGCCGCCAAGAAATATGGGACTACGTTAAAAGACCAAATCTACATTTGATTGGTGTACCTGAAAGTGACGGGGAGAATGGAACCAAGTTGGAAAACACTCTTCAGGATATTAGACAGGAGAACTTCCCCAACCTAGCAAGGCAGGCCAACATTCAAATTCAGGAAATACGGAGAACACCACAAAGATACTCCTCAAGAAGAGCAGCCCCAAGACACATAGTTGTCAGATTCACCAAGGTTGAAATGAAGGAAAAAATGTTAAGGGCAGCCAGAGAGAAAGGTCGGGCTACCTACAAAGGGAAGAACATCAGACTAACAGTGGATCTCTCGGCAGAAACTCTACAAGCCAGAAGAGAGTGGGGGCCAACATTCAACATTCTTAAAGAAAAGAATTTTCAACCCAGAATTTCATATCCAGCCAAACTAAGCTTCATAAGTGAAGGAGAAATAAAATCCTTTACAGACAAGCAAATGCTGAGAGACTTTGTCACCACCAGGCCTGCCTTACAAGAGCTCCTGAAGGAAGCAATAAACATGGAAAGGAACAACCAGTACCAGCCACTGCAAAAACATGCCAAAGTGTAAAGACCATTAATGCTAGGAAGAAACTGCATCAACTAATGGGCAAAATAACCACCTAACATCATAATGACAGGATCAATTTCACACATAACAATATTAACCTTAAACGTAAATGGGCTAAATGCACCAATTAAAAGACACAGACTGACTAGCAAATTGGATAAAGAGTCAAGACCCATCAGTGTGCTGTATTCAGGAGACCCATCTCATGTGCAGAGACACACATAGGCTCAAAATAAACGGATGGAGGAAGATCTACCAAGCAAATGGAAAGCAAAAAAAAAAGCAGGGGTTGCAATCCTAGTCTCTGATAAAACAGACTTTAAACCAACAAAGATCAAAAGAGACAAAAAAGGCCATTATATAATGATAAAGGGATCAATTCAACAAGAAGAGCTAACTATCCTAAATATATATGCACCCAATACAGGAGCACCTAGATTCATAAAGCAAGTCCTTAGAGACCTACAAACAGACTTAGACTCCCACACAATAATAATGGGAGACTTTAACACCCCACTGTCAATATTAGACAGATCAACGAGACAGAAGGTTAACAAGGATATCCAGGAATTTAACTCAGCTCTGCACCAAGTGGACCTAACAGACATCTACAGACCTTTTCACCCCAAATCAACAGAATATACATTCTTCTCAGCACTACATCGCACTTATTCCAAAATTGACCACTTAGTTGGAAGTAAAGCACTCTTCAGCAAATGTAAAAGAAAGATATTATAACAAACTGTCTCTCAGACTACAGTGCAATCAAACCAGAACTCAGGATTAAGAAACTCACTCAAAACCGCTCAACTACATGGAACCTGAACAACCTGCTCCTGAATGACTACTGGGTACATAACAAAATGAAGGCAGAAATAAAGATGTTCTTTGAAACCAATGAGAACAAAGACACAACATACGAGAATCTCTGGGACACATTTAAAGCAGTGTGTAGAGGGAAATTTATAGCACTAAATGCTCACAAGAGAAAGCAGGAAAGCTCGAAAATCGACACACTAACATCACAATTAAAAGAACTAGAGAAGCAAGAGAAAACACATTGAAAAGCTAGCAGAAGGCAAGAAATAATGAAGATCAGAGCAGAACTGAAGGAGATAGAGCCACAAAACACCCTTCAAAAAGAATCAATGAATTCAGGAGCTGGTTTTTTGAAAAGATCAACAAAATTGATAGACCGCTAGCAAGACTAATAAAGAAGAAAAGAGGAAGAATCAAATAGACACAATAAAAAATGGTAAAGGGGATATCACCACTGATCCTATAGAAATACAAACTACCATCAGAGAATACTATAAACACCTCTACACAAAAATACTAGAAAATCTAGAGGAAATGGATAAATTCCTGGACACATACACCCTCCCAAGACTAAACCAGGAAGAAGTTGAATCCCTGAATAGACCAATAACAGGCTCTGAAATTGAGGCAATGATTAATAGCCTACCAACCAAAAAAAGTCCAGGACCAGATGGATTCACAGCCAAATTCTACCAGAGGTACAAAGAGGAGCTGGTACCATTCCTTCTGAAACTATTCCCATCAATAGAAAAAGAATGAGGCCAGCATCATCCTGATAGAAATACCCGGCAGAGACATAACAAAAAAAGAGAATTTTAGATGGATATTCCTGATGAATATCAGTGCAAAAATCCTCAATAAAATACTGGCAAACCGAATCCAGCAGCACATCAAAAAGCTTATCCACCACGATCAAGTTGGCTTCATCCCTGGGATGCAGGGCTGATTCAACATACGCAAATCAATAAACATAATCTGTCACATAAACAGAACCAACGACAAAAACAACATGATTATTTCAATAGATGCAGAAAAGGCCTTTGACAAAATTCAACAGCCTTCATGCTAAAAACTCTCAATAAACTAGGTATTGATGGAATGTATCTCAACATAATAAGAGCTATTTATTACAAACCCACTGCCAGTATCATACTGAATGGACAAAAACTGGAAGCATTCCCTTTGAAAACTGGCACAAGACAGGGATGCCCTCTCTCACCACTCCTAGTCAACATAGTGTTGGAAGTTCTCGCTGAGGCAATGAGGCAAGAGAAAGAAATAAAGGGTATTCAATTAGGAAAAGAGGAAATCAGATTGTGTCTGTTTGCAGATGACATGATTGTATATCTAGAAAACCCCATCATCTCAGCCCAAAATCTCCTTCAGCAAAGTCTCAGGATACAAAATTAATCTGCAAAAATCACAAGCATTCTTATACACCAATAACAGACAAACAGAGAGCCAAATCATGATTGAACTCCCATTCACAATTGCTACAAAGAGAATAAAATACCTAGGAATACAACTTACAAGGGATGTGGAGGACCTCTTCAAGGAGAACTACAAACCACTGCTCAATGAAATAAAAGAGGACACAAACAAATGGAAGAACATCCCATGCTCATGGATAGGAAGAATCAATATTGTGAAAATGGCCATACTGCCCAAGGTAATTTATAGATTCAGTGCCATCCCCATCAAGCTACCAATGACTTTCTTCACAGAATTGGAAAAAACTACTTTAAAGTTCATATGGAACCAAAAAAGAGCCTGCATTGCCAAGACAATCCTAAGCAAAAAGAACAAAGCTGGAGGCATCGTGCTACCTGACTTCAAACTATACTACAAAGCTACAGTAACCAAAACAGCATGGTACTTGTACCAAAACAGAGATGTAGACCAATGGAACAGAACAGAGGCCTCAGAAATAACACCACACATCTACAACTATCTGATCTTTGACAAACCTGACAAAAGCAAGAAATGGGGAAATGATTCCCTCTTTAATAAATGGTGCTGGGAAAACTGGCTAGCCATATGTAGAAAGCTGAAACTGGATCCCTTCCTTACACCTTATACAAAAATTAATTCAAGATGGATTAAAGACTTAAATGTTAGACCTAAAACCATAAAAACCCTAGAAGAAAACCTAGGCAAAACCATTCAGGCCATAGGCATGGGCAAGGACTTCATGTCTAAAACACCAAAAGCAATGGCAACAAAAGTCAAAATAGACAAATGGGATCTAATTAAACTAAAGAGCTTCTGCACAGCAAAAGAAACTACCATCAGAGTGAACAGGCAACCTACAGAATGGGAGAAAATTTTTGCAATCTACTCATCTGACAAAGGGCTAATATCCAGCATCTACAAAGAACTTAAACAAGTTTACAAGAAAAAACAAACAACCCCATCAAAAAGTGGGCAAAGGATATGAACAGACACTTCTCAAAAGAAGGCATTTATGCAGCCAACAGACACATGAAAACGTGCTCATCATCACTGGCCATCAGAGAAATGCAAATCAAAACCACAATGAGATACCATCTCACACCAGTCAGAATGGCGATCATTAAAAAGTCAGGAAACAACAGGTGCTGGAGAGGATGTGGAGAAATAGGAACACTTTTACACTGTTGGTGGGACTGTAAACTAGTTCAACCATTGTGGAAGTCAATGTGGTGATTCCTCAGGGACCTAGAACTAGAAATACCATTTGACCCAGCCATCCCATTACTGGGTATATACCCAAAGGATTATAAATCATGGTACTATAAAGACACATGCACATGTATGTTTATTGCACCATTATTCACAATAGGAAAAACTTGGAACCAACCCAAATGTCCTTCAATGATAGACTGGATTAAGAAAATGTGGCACATATACACCATGGAATACTATGCAGCCATATAAAAAGGATGAGTTCATGTCTGTTGCAGGGACATGGATGAAGTTGGTAACCATCATTCTGAGCAAACTATCTCAAGCACAGAAAGCCAAACACCACATGTTCTCACTCATAGGTGGGAATTGAGCAATGAGAACACCTGGACACAGGGCAGGAACATCACACCGGGGCCTGTTGTGGGGTGGAGGGCAGGGGGAGGGATAGCTTTAGGAGAAATACCTAATGTAAATGACAAGTTAATGGGTGCAGCAAACCAACATGGCACATGTATACCTATGTAACAAATCTGCACGTTGTGCACATGCACCCTAGAACTTAAAGTATAATAAAAAAAGAACCATATTATATTACTATAGGCAAAAACAAGGAAAAAATTAATCACTCAATATCTTGAGCAACCAAGACACAAATTCAGGTCTTAAGGGTCTTTGAAGATATACCCCCAAAATAGAAACTTAACAGTTGTACAACACAGTAGTAAATGTTTCACCAGGAAGTTATTTTCCAAAGTAATTGTATAGAAAATGGTCTTATGAAATCAGAGGTAGAAATGATGAGCTTGGGCTTCAATTCATGAAGGCGCTCACTGCAAACTTTCTAGGTATCCTGCGTGGCATATTGCAAAGCCAGATGTATTAACATATAGACCTCTTTAACAGAATGATGTGCTTTGTTTTTATTATGCTTTGCAGGGAGCGTATTTGGAGTAATTGTGAAAGTTCTCAGTGCAAAAAACTTATACACGAAAGTAATGGTGGTCAGTTACCCTTTAAAAAATAGTCTTTTGCTTCCCATATAAATAGCTTAATTATATGAAAGATGCAAAATTCTCCAAAAGGCTGAGTTTGTCATAAAGCTAGTTTTCATAGTTATAGCCTTACAACTTCAAATAAATATGTTCAGAGCAGTTTCTAATAATTCTGTGAGGAGCAACATATACCGATCTTTGGAAGTTAGAAAAAGTTTTGATTTTAATCTTGAAAATTCATTTGAAGCACATTTGGTTCATTTTGAAGTCCTAGTTTTATGCATTTCACAGAAAAGGGAAACACAAATTTCTCATGGCTTCTCTGTTCAGCTTTATACCCCTGCTGTGTGGTGCCAGTCAGTGCTTGGCGAGAAATGATTCTTGCTTTCTAAATGACATACAAATGCTCCAGACAGTTGAGTGCTTATAAGTGTTCTGTTCCTTTCTACACTTGAAATAGTGCAGAGCACCAAAGAAAGAAATCTTACAGTAGAATGAAAATGACAGCAAGATATGGGCATCCTAAAGCAAAAGTAAAAGAAATTGCCTCCTTGCTTCACTACGTATTTTCTGTATAAAATAAGTACCCCATTTTACCTTTTGTCACTAATTTATATGGAGTAAAATACACCCAAAGGCTATTTTATTGGCAGAAATATTTAAAAAGGAAAGAAACATTAGCCCTATCTTCATATTCCTCTATTGACTTAAGTAAATAAGTTATCTAGGCCGGGCATGGTGTCTCATGCCTGTAATCCCAGCACTTTGGGAGGCTAAGGCGGGAGGATCACCTGAGGTCAGGAATTTGAGACCAGCCTGGCCAACATGGCAAAACCCTGTGTCTACTTAAAAAAAAAAAAAAAATACAGAAATTAGCCAGGCGTGGTGGTACATGTCTGTAACCCCAGCTACTCGGGAAGCTGAGGCACAAGAATCGCTTGGACCCAGAAGGTGGAGGTTGCAGTGAGCTGAGATCGTGCCACTGCACTCCAGCCTGGGCAACAGAGTGAAACTGTCTTTCAAAAAAGAAGAAGAAGAAGGAGGAGGAGGAGGAGGAGGAGGAGAAGTAGTTATGCTTTTAAAGATACATTTTAACATCGAAGTTAATAAACAATTTCAAGCACAATATATTTGTGTAATTTTATATTAATGTTAACAGTTGCTTAAAATAGTATCTGATTTTAATTGTGTATACCTTTCAAAAATTAGTAGTAGCAGTGAACAAGTCAAAAGATGCTCAATTTGGTCCAAAATTTGGGAAACATTCATCAAAATGAGATATTATTTTAAAACTATGAAATTATTTTTAAGGTAGATAAATCACAGTTTTATTAAGGATTTCTGGAAAATCAGCTCTCTTAATATAGGTTGGTGCAACATTTTGGAAGGGCAATTTGGCCATCTAACAATTAAAATCACACCTTGCAACTGGGAGAGGTGGCTCACACCTATAAACCCAGCACATTGGGAGGCCAAGGAGGGAAGATCACTCGAGCACAGTTCAGACCAGTCTGTGCAACATAGTGAGATCCTGCATCTACAAAAACATAAACAAAATTAGCCAGTCATGGCGACACACACCTGTAGTCCTAGCTACTCAGGAGGCTGAGGTGGAGGATTGCTTGAGCCTGGCAGATCCAGGCTGTAGTGAGCTATGATCATGACACTGCACTCCAGCCTGGGTGACAGAGCAGGACCTTGTCTCAAAAAAAAAAAAAATTACACACTGCTTTTGATCTAACAACTCCTCTTTAGGGTATTTATTCCATGGATATAATCACATATGTGCACAAGGAAGGTCACTGCATCTGCATCCTTTTTAATAGTTAAAAAAATGGAATTAACCTAATTGCTCATCAATGAAATAATTAAATTATCTTGTGTTATACTGTCGAATACCACACAGCCATTAGAAAGAATACTGACATGAAAAGATTTCTAAATGAACTATTAAGGGAAAAAAGGAAGGCAAAGAACTGCCCAAATAGGAGGTATGAGCTGATTTGTTTCAGAAAGTGAGAAGCTGATGTAACCATAAATGTTTGTATATGAAGAAAAAAATTCTTAAAGGACAAGCAAGAAACTGTTAATATTCCTGAGTGTAGTGAATGGGATAGAACTAGAGGTCAGAAATGGAGGAAAAAAACTTTACTTTTTATTTTATGTCTTCCTTTGCTGCTTGAAATTTTTACCACAAACAGAGACTATGTTTATAATTTAAAAATTAATAGCACCTAATTCTCAATTATAGGGACTATTGAAACCATGGACATTTGAAATTCATAGATGAAAATTTTAACTGGCTCTCTTCCCTCTCCATTTACCCTTACATGTATACAATGAAAAATGCCTTTTGTCATAGCAGATAAATAAAGGAAAAGTGTTGAACTGTCTTCCTTCTATCCCTGCATACCTCTTCTGATACAGCTGTTAATAAGTAATAAAGTTATTATCCTCAGCAAGTAACCTTGCTAGAGAATGCACAAGGAAGGGATTGGAAAATGCACATTTATTGAAAACATACCCACTATGTGCCAGGCATTGAACTAGGGCTTAGGGTCCAAATGATTCACAAAACAAACACTTGGGATAATCAGGATGATCTGAAGAAATTATGACAAGTTACCTCTAATTGTTTTAACGTTCTTTATGCCCATTGCTGGATGGAGCCAGAAGGAAGGTATTCAGGCATTTTTTATAAAATTGGTGAAAGGGACATAAGTTGAAGAAAAGAAAGAGAAGACAGAATTAGACAACCACAGGTCTAGAACTGTATAATCTGAAAGGCCCTGGAGTGTTAGTTAGAAATGCAGGTTTCCAGTGCCCAACCTCAATCTACTGAATAAGACTTTCTAGAGGTGTGACCTGAGAATCTGCATTTAAGTCAAATTGTCTAAGTACTCTTTATAAGACTAAGTTTGAGAAACTCTGCTCTAAGGTTATTTCCACTCTGAAGAATAAGTCCTACCTGGAGATACTCTCCTTATGTTTATTTTCTCCTTAGATTTCTAGGAAGGTCTTAGAGCCCATATTAGGGAGTGAACTAGATGTTAAGGGAAAAACTCAATCTGTGCTTTTTAAAATTTTGCCATCTCTCTTACATTTTGTCACAATACAGATTTTTAAAATCATCTCAAGAGATTCTAAATTTCCAATCCAATTGTTTCCTTAACATAATTATTTTCTCAATAGCTTCATCATGAGTTTTTCCCTTAAGTTTGTGAAAGAGAAAGCTAGAGACCATGTATTTGCAGTTCATCTGTTATACTGTAATAACTGAGCATACATCTTGTCTCTTTTGATTTTACTTGTGTTATAACTTTGATTATAGATAATTTTGTTGATAAATCATAGTCTCCTAAAATATTTGAAAGACTATTATAAATAAGGTCCTAAAGTTCACAAGGCATCTGATCTCTCTGTAGAGTCTAGAATATTTTAGATAATAATGACGATAAGTATAAATCAATATATGACTGCCAAGTATAAACAGAATTGAATCTAGTTCAACGTGCATTTATTGATTACTTATTATACTGCAATTTGCCAAAGAGTATTAGAGGAGGTAAGCTGGTTATAAGATACAGTTCTACCCTCAAAGGGCTTACAGGATGGTGAACAAGGCTCATCTATAGACTAACTTTAATAAAAGGCAAAATGACAGATTTCAAATAAAAATGCAGTAAGCAGTAAATCAAAACAATAGGAGTTTTGGAGAGTGACTATTTGTGAGGCAGGTAACCTAAGGAAAAGCAGAACAAATAAGTCAAACCTACTCTGTTTACA
The DNA here is from genome assembly GCF_028885625.2 of Pongo pygmaeus. Taxonomy (NCBI): domain Eukaryota; kingdom Metazoa; phylum Chordata; class Mammalia; order Primates; family Hominidae; genus Pongo; species Pongo pygmaeus. Next base: position 86,693,440 of record NC_072378.2, read on the forward strand.
GATGTTGCACCCAGATTTTACTCCACCAGAGCACACCAAGCACAACAGAGAAGGCTTCACAGAGGAGCCTGGTTACAGAGAAATTCATGAGGATGAGGATTTGAGGAGAGGAGCAATGAGTAAGATAATATTTTTGTAAGGCCGTGCGCAGCGGCTCAAGCCTGTAATCCCAGCACTTTGGGAGGCCAAGTCTGGTGGATCGCCTGAGTTCAGGAGTTTGAGGCCAGCCTGGTCAACATGGTGAAACCCCGTCTATACTAAAAATTCAAAAATTAGCCCAGTGTGGTGGCGGGCGCCTGTAGCCCCAGCTACTTGGGAGGCTGAGGCAGTAGAATCGCTTGAACCCGGGAGGCAGAGGTTGCAGTGAGCCGAAATGGAGCCACTGCACTCCAGCCTGGGAGACACAGCGAGATTCCATCTCAAAAAAAAAAAAAAACAATAAAAAAAAGAGAGAATATTTTTGTAAAGATGTGATAATGTGATAGAGGGTAAACACTTGGTGGGAACAACAATTCTGGCCTGATACATGAGTAGAATACTACTCAATACGATATTATTTACATTATTATTGTTGTTGTTATACTGAAGAACATATCTATACGAATTACAGAAACCAGCAAAACTAAGAAGTTGATGTCCTAAAATGGGAAGAGACCTGGGAATTTCCAAGTTTGTCACATCTGCACAGTATTATTTCTTTAAAAAGCCAACTGCCACAAAAGTCGTATTCTCTAATTTTTTTTAATAACCTTGAATTTCTGATGAGGCAAATGAGGCACAGTGATTAAAATTTAGAAATATAGGAAAATAAAGGCACTTTAAAATATTTCTCTCTGATTTTTCGGAGAAATGCTGTGAACCAACTCCAGGATTCGCTATAGAAACAGGCTGGGTGTGGGGGCTCACGCCTGTAATCCCAACACTTTGGGAGGCCGAGGCGGGCTGATCATTTGAGGTCAGTAGTTCGAAACCAGCCTGGTCAACATGGTGAAACCCTATCTCTACTAAAAATACAAAAATTTGCCTGGTGTGGTGGCGGGTGCCTGTAATCCCAGCTACTTGGGAGGCTGAGGCAGAAGAATCGCTTGAGCCCGGGAGACAGAAGTTGCAGTGAGCAGAGATCGCGCCACTGCACTCCAGCCTAGGGAGACAGAGTGAGACTCCGTCTCAAATAAACAAACAAAAAGAACAATGCATACCACATTTATGCTTCCAAGATTTTATTTTGCCTTATTTCACAATTATTTTCATCTTGGTTAAATTAGAAGTTAGGATAATTGAGGCTCTATTAAAAGCATTTTCTTTAAATACTATTCTCCTTATTTGCATTTGGCTTTTCCTCAAATGGAAAGGAAAACGATATCCAAATAGACAATTTTTTAAAATCCCTCCTTATTTAATTAACTGTTCATATAAATATATGAAAATATATATGCTAGCCTTTTTTTTTCTGGGAAAAACTCAAGGGCTACAATTAATCCTCTTAAATGTGAGTCCCATGTTTTCTCTGCTTTTGGCATCACTTCAACATGTGGCACAGCACCTGCCTTAATATTTTTAACATTATTTTGACTCTTTTTGCTGTTCCTCTCGAAGAAAATGTCTTCCTTAGAAAAGTGTGGTGTCTAACCGATCCCAATAGCGCTTTAACCCATGCTCTTTCTCTTTGAATCTGTGGGCACAGCACTGGTTCCCAGACTCTGGGGGTGGGGGTGGGGGGTTTCTACTGGACCAAACCCAGGATAGACTCCGTCCCTCATTTCTGAGATCCAGAGGCTGGCTGACTGTGGCTGGGCTGCCCAGCCCTTTGGAAGAGAGTAGGTTGATGGAGCCTCTTCGAAATCAGGCAGCAGTGCCCGCGCCACGGCCTCTGCAGGACAGACTCCAGCATCCCCGGGGTGGGTTTCCAGAGGCCCCGCGCCCCGCCGCGCCCTGGAAAGGCTCCAGAATCTCTCGGCCTGGAGGCCCCTGGCGGCCTCTGCTCCCAAGCGGGGAGTCGCAGCCAGGCTACAGCTGGCTTGATCCTCAGTGCTGGGTGGAAAAACCGCGGCGGCAAACGCCGGGCCTGCAGCTGCTGGGTGTCGGCGTTGCTGGCTCGCGGGCGGCGGCGGCGGCTCCGCGACAACAGAGGACGCGAGCAACCGGCGCAGCGCCCAGCAGGGCCTTGGCGGGGTGGAGGGGCGCAGGCTGGGTTAGCGGAGCAGAGCGGACCGATCTGGTGCCCTCCGTGGCCCCAGGCCTGCGGACCTTCTCCGTTCTCCGGCCCACGGCGAGAGCAGGGGAAGAGACAGCGCCCCGATAGTGGCGCGCGCTCTCCGCCATCCCCGGGCCTCACGCTTTCACCTCGCGTGCTGGGGCGAGGGCGGGGCTGCGGGGTGTACTGGGTCGGGGGTAGGAAGGACCTGCCAGGCCTTAGCCCTGAGCTATCTGTCATCCGCTAACGCCGCGCTCCCTGCATCCCTGGCTTGGCCCCCAGGCTCTGCGCCGCTTGTCTGTAGCAGACACAACCCAGCTCCCTTACTGTCCTCAGGCCCGGCTATTTCAAGAATTCCAGAAAAAGAGTGCACCGGCGTGTGCGGGCCGGTGCTGCCCGGAAAATCCGTGAAGCAGGCACGCACGGCCCGGATGCAAGCACATCTGTCCCCTCCCCCAAAGGTCTCCCCAGCTTTATTGATCGCGTGGGTGGGGGTAGGGATCTAAATTTGTCTCCCAGATTTTCTCTGAAATAGAGTCTCTTGGGAGTGAAGGTCCATATGATTACACCACGTCCATAGCAGTCGCGTTGTATTCAAAATGGGCATGGGTGCTCGCGGCGCGGATACTGAGTTCCCCAGAGACGCGGAGTCTTTTGCCCCAGGGGCTTATTCTTGTTTTCTCAATGGAACAGGTCTTCGAATTTCCCCAGGAACATCTCAGTAAGTAGGGGTGTGCGTGTTTGTGTGTGTGTCAGTGTGTGTGTAAATGGTTCCTATGAGCTGACAGTTTGGTATTTAAAGAACAAATGGACATAAGCACAGAAGTCATGACATTTCTATGGATAAGATTGAGATTTCTGAGATTTCCAAGACAAGGTTGACCTGTCACGGGATAGTATTTTCAATCCTTCTCATTTAATTAAAAAAAAAAAAAGCCTGCACTTCTGTAGAGATTCGTTGGACATTCTTGTTAGTATCTGAGATTACTTTGATGTTCTAAGTTGAATACAGGCATGCATTTTCATAATAGAACATTTCTCATATCGTATGTATTCCCATTGCAGATCATTTTCCCACAAAACTGTAAGCTTCTTCAAGGCAGGAAGAGCTTTTATTCGCCTCTGACTTGTCCCAAACCAAGTAGTGCCTGCGAATATCAAGTACACAATAAATGAGTGTTAATTACACCACTCACCCCCAATCCTTACATTTCCTGTAGGCTCTAAATATTTCTATGTGTGTGCAAAGGAGAAGAAATGGAGGAATGTGGAGATAGGGTTCACAGATACCAAATAAATGCAAAGACATGGCTATCCATGCTGATGGACATTTACCAGATAGTAATGGTGCTCAGAATCAATTTGCTAATCAAGTCTCCATAGTTTTAGGGTTATGTGCAAGAGGTAGGAATGACCTACATTATCAGGCAATTCTCTTAAAAATCAATATCTGGATATATATGTCTCCCACCCCTCAACCCCCATTTTTTCTTCCTATCTATAGATTAGGTGTGATGTAAACCATTATACTTGAAATGGAAATGAGCTTGCTAACCTGTGATACCTTACCAGTCCTTGGATTTACGGGTACATTTGGCTAATCTCCTATCTCCCTTTTTGCATTTTTTCACTGGAATCCTAAGATAACATAAACTGGTGAAACTTGGTTTGGGTATCTAAAATACTTAACTTGGGAAAGTGAACTGCAAATATTAAAAATCATTAGCTGCCTTAATTGTTGCTTTTTCAACTCAGTGATACTATTATATCCTCTCTTCTCAGCCTTTGAATGTACTTCCCAGTCTCTTCCATGAGTAAACATTTGAAGATTAAACATGTGAAGATTCTACCTTGTTAATATGTAGTATTAACTGATACTGTTTTTCATAAAGGGTTTAACTGTGCCTGGTCACCTTATATAATGCCACTTTAAAAACATCACCATCACTGATGCGTTATAAAACATTTATTCTGGACAACATAGTATGTAGAACACTTTCCATTAATTACTAGAAATCTCTTGAAGAGGACACTGCCCACAATGGGAATTATTTTTATTTTAGATGCTTGTACTAGAAAAATATACTTCACTCAGAGTAAATGAAAAGACTGGGTGCCTCATCAATATCATTGTTTCTAAATTTCTGTAACTATTCAGTTGCAAGAGAGATAGGTCTTTTGTCTAATGCTCTAACGGTAAAAAAAAAAATTAGTTTTATTAAGAACTTTAGGGTTAAGCTCTTGGATTTTTGTAGCACCTCTTCTACTCTTTTGTTCAAGTGCCAAGTATTAATCCCTTTCACCTTGTAAGTAAAATGTGGTTCAGAATGCTACCTCTATTTGTAGCATTAGGGAAAAAAAATGCTGTAGATATTTATAATAATTCTCGACAATATTGTTTTATTTTAGCATCAATTTCCTCTCCTCCGTTATGATTTTTAATGGAGTCCTTATTGGTGGGTTTTTTTTTCCTTGACCTACTTTCTTTTCAATAGCTTTCATATATAGCCTGTTTTCATTGTTGGTGATTTCTGTAGAGTGTAGTAGAGTCTAAATCACGGTGAAACAGAGTAGTTAGTTATCACTTATTCTAGAAATGTTTTCGTGGTTTAAAAGTCATCTGGTCTGTTCATATTCTGACTTCTTTTAAACTATGCTTTTCATGAATTTGCTCCGTTCTCCAGACTGAGGATTGAACCTCATTCTGCTCTGACCCAATTGTTCTTTTCCTTTGTTGCCTCCACCCCCTAGAGAATGTGTTTCCAGGGGACAGGCGTTCTTGGTGCTGAAGAGGAGGAGAGTCAAGTGAGACGAGATCTGGTACCTCACGCACTAGATCCCTCCTCTCCGGCCTGGTGAGAAGTCAGAGACAATTTTGACAGTTCATAGTCCTGCCTTGGCTCTCACGCTTGCGGTCCATGGGCGGGTTTTACCTTCTCTCTCTTCCTCTGCTTCTGGCCTGCTTACAGGCCAACAGCAAATGCAGCCATTGCCCGAGACCACTCAGAACTCTCCCTGTGCCATCCTCTTGGGGAACAGGAGGATATGTCCGTAGAAGACATCGTGGACTGGGGAAAGCAACGCCGGGATCGGGACGCCGGAGAGGGTCGCCCCTCCCTAGGCTTTTTCCCGTCGCGGCGCCCACGTGACCGAAAGCAGGCCTTCACCAGCCCGCCCCTTTCGGCCGCTGCTGCCCACTTCCCGCTCGGGGTAAGTAAACCGCGGTTTTCCGCACCGCCCCAACCCCGCCCTTCTCCTTTCCCCTTGCCTTCACCTCCCTCGGGCTCTCTCGCGGCACTCTCCCCACCCCCATAGCTTCCCCATCGGGCCCTTTGTACGTGCTAGGCGCCGTGCAAGCGCGCCCGGCACGTGACCCCGCCGAACGTGGCATTGTGTTATCACGTGACCCAGGTGCGTACGCGACGGAGCGGGGTGTGAAGATGGCGGACGAAGAGGCCGAGCAGGAGAGGTTGAGTCGCGGCGAAGGCGGCTGCGTTGCGGAGCTGCAGCGCCTGGGCGAGCGGCTCCAGGAGCTGGAGCGACAGCTGCGGGAGAGCCGGGTACCGGCCGTGGAAGCGGCCACCGACTACTGTCAGCAGCTGTGCCAGGTGAGGGCGCCCGGTGGTCCCCTCCCCCTTTCCCCAGCTAGAGGGGGAAGAGGGCGAGCGAGCGCCAGGCGGCCGAGAGGTGGTCGCCGCTTCCTTGGCATCATCGGCGCCTCCGCCCGGGTGGGAGCGGGAGTAGAAGGAAGGCGCCTTTGTGTGGCTGCAGTTGTGGCGGTTGTTGTCGTCTGCAGCTCCTGGCTGGGGGAAGGGAGTTGTGGTCAAGGCGGAAAATCCCCCCTCCCCTTTCCTTCCCTGAACTCGGGACTGCGCGGTCCCCGCGGCTGAGGAAATGTACACGGTGCGGATTGGAGAGAGTAGGAGGAGAATGGAGGCCAGGTTCTCTTCCTCCTCCTCCTCCTCTTATTGTGCACTGGGGATTACCGCGCCTCCCGCCTCTGCGCCTCTGCGCCTCTGCTTCCCACTCCGACGGGCCTCCGCCCCCACTGGTTTGATTCCTTTGCCTTCCCCTGCTTTCATCCGTCCCGCCCCCAGCCCCGGCCCTGTCCTGGCTGTCTCCGGGCCTTTGTTGTTCGAGTTTCGCCTTAGGACTGAAGGGGCCTTTGTTGATGTTCGGAGGAGCAGTCCCCGCCGACCCCTTCTAGTTGAGCTAGACGTTCGGGAGGGGGTGCTTGGCGGAGGTTGTCCCCTCCTGCCCATACTTGCTTGCTTGGTGCACCACTTCTGTGGTAAAGCTTTATCTGCTTAGTGTAGAGGAGCTGTCCCTGTACATCTGTCTCAGGTTGAATGTCCTTTTGGGGCGGCTTTTCCAGAGTCCGTTTCTCATTTGCTTTCCCCCTTCGAGGAGTATGATTTCCACTATCCTTTCTCTCCCGATCACCCCCTAACCCCTGTTTCTTGGAGTCCTTCCTATTTGGCTTCCTGATGAAGTGGGAGAGGACTGAGGTTCATGTGGATCTGTGCTTTGGGTAGTTTCAAATCTTTTCTTTGCTTGCCCAAGGACACTGCTCACCAGTGACTGCATTCTAACCAGAATTTGGAATGTTAATAACACTGTTTGCTAATGATGAAAATCATTTCATCCATGATGAAAATCGGAGAGTTTGGGACTACATTTGGACTTCATTACGAGCCTTACACTTAGGTTTAAAATTTCAAGATAGTGTTGCTGGCTCTGGTGAAGACTTTGATTTGATTGTCTTGAGGACGAAAAAGAAGACAATTTACACAGGTCATATTTAGAGTTAACTTGTGAGTGTATCATTACAGAGAATTCGTTTTGGAAAAATATTGATCTTAACGTAGAACAATGGTTGACCATTTTAGCTGAGTAGATTACATTTTCACTTATTTTTTAGCTTCCAAATATTGAAATATTTCCTTTATTATGTCGGGGATACGTGATCACATACAAAAGAATCTCCGTTGCTGTATGCACTTTATTGTCACAGATTATTTGATGGCTGTTCATAATCTTAAAAACAAAAACTGTGAGATCAAGTGGTGACGTCTAGGAGGGTGTGCAATGTGAAAGCTCCCTACTTAGGTAAATAGGTCTGGTGAGTACCTGTGGCGAAATTAAAGTCTCATTCCTTTGAATTCTAATATTAAAAAATTGTTGAAATTTCTCAGTTTCTCTACCTTGCAGTACCCACTCATTCTTAATTGGTCTTTAAAGATTTATTTTAGAGATAAAAAAATTTCTCTAAGATACCCATAATAGAAAGTATTTCATTTGTAAGTGGAATCAGTTTTTATATAATAATCAGTGAAAACTATTAAAGTCTAGCTTTGCTGAAAGACATTTTCCCCTAATAGTGTCCACTGATAGTTTTAAGGCTAATTACTGTAAATTCTTTTTTGTCAGCAGTATTTATAAGCAGGATTAATAATTCTGGGAAAATAGAATCTCATGCAAGCTGGACTCCCCCCCACCTTTTTTGTCAGTGTGTGACGTAAAGTTATCACTTAAAGATTTTTTTAATTTATTTATTTTTGAGAGACGGAGTCTTGCTCTGTCACCCGGGCTGGAGTGCAGTGGTGCGATTCAGCTCACTGCAACCTGCATCTCCGGGGTTCAAGCGATTTTCCTGCCTCAGCTTCCCAAGTAGCTGGGACTACAGGCGTGCGCCACCAAGCCCAGCTAATTTTTGTGTTTTTAGTAGAGATGAGGTTTGGGGTTTCACTGTATATTGGCCAGGGTGCTCTCGAACTGCTGACCTCAAGTGATCCACCCACCTCTGTTTCCCAAAGTGCTGGGATTACAGGTGTGAGCCACCGCGCCCCGCCAGACTTGAGTTTTATAATGAGTGAAACAGCATTTTAAAAATCAGAATGAAAGTAATTTCCTATATCAGTTTCATTAAGTGATTAGTCTTACCACATAAATTGTTATTGATGCTACTGACAAAAAAACATCAAACACTAATGAAACAAATGCTGGATTTGTGGATTTCAAAAATTATAAAATATTTCATACACGTAAGCTCAGAATAATTTAAATACACTTAAAACTAATCTCCATTTGAAAGGATACGGAGTGTGTCTGATTTCCTCTGGAACATTTTCTGGGGTGGGGTTTTTTGTTTTGTTTCTCAGGTAAACTATTTATGTTAGTGATCTTGTCAAGTGGAGGTAACTTGAAAACAATTGTTTATTTATGTTAATTTACAGGGGTGGAGGTGGCTCACACCTGTAATCCCAGCAGTTTGGAAGGCCGAGTTGGGTGGATCGCTTGAGCCTGGGCAACATGGCGTGGCCCCTTCTCTACAAAAAATACAAAAAACAAAACAAAACAAAAAAATTAGCCAGGCGCTGTGGCGAGTGCCTGTAGTCCCAGCTACTTAGGAGGCTGAGGTGGGAGGATCATTTGAATCCGGGAGGCAGAGGTTGCAGTGAGCAGAGATGGTGCACTGTGCACACTCCAGCCCGGGTGACAGAGAAAGATCCTGTCTCAAAAAAAATAAAGAATAAAAATAAAATTGTATCTTAGCAATTATTACCTAGCATTTTGATACGAAGTTGAGTGAAGCAATGGTTAACAATTATAGAATTTATTGGCGCAATCTAAATATAGTACCAGAGATACTAGGAGCTAGAAATTATGTTTTAGTTTATAACCTTGAGATTATTATTTAACTTTTTCTATTTAAGCTTTTCCTGTAAAACTGGGATAGTCATACCCTTCAAGAAGGCAAAGATGAATAGACGTTTGTCAAAGTTAATGGGCTTCAGAATTCATATTCTGTCAGTGTTGATGCTCAGTGCTTGTGTAACCCTTAGTTTTGCATTTACTTTAAAAAATGAATTAGTTTACATTCTATGTAATTTTTATGAGCAAAAGTTCAGTTTCTGGAGAATGTGGTGAAACCCACAGAAATAGGAGTTGCTTATGATCCCTAGTTTATAGATTTTTATTTTTGAGTGAGGTAGAAGATTAATAGATTTTTTTAATTCTGAGTAGCAGAATAGAAACGAAAGGCATTAAGTGTTTTTCTTATTAACAGTGTTGTTTTGCTCATTCTGGAAATAAGCCACCCGCGCCCCCTTTGCTTATTTAAATGAGAATTTGCTTAAAGCTTAAGTGGGAGGAGGGAAGAGTAAGTAGAGGATGGGCATAGTAGAGCGCCTGTCATAAATTTTAAATTTTTTAATATATTTTATTTTATTTTTGAGAGATGGGGTCTTGCTACATTGCCCAGGTATGATCATAGCACACTACAACCTCAAAAACTCTTAGGCTCAAGTGATCCTCCTGTCTCAGCTTTCTTTTTTTTTTTTAAGATGGAGTTTAACTCTGTCACCCAGGCTGGTGTGCAATGGCGCAATCTGGGCTCACCACAACCTCTGCCTCTCGGGTTCAAGCAATTCTCCTGCCTCAGCCTCCCGAGTAGCTGGGATTACAGGCATGTGCCACCATGCCCGGCTAATTCTGTATTTTTACTAGAGACAGGGTTTTTCCTTGTTGGTCAGGCTGGTTCCGCCCCCTTCGGCCTCCCAAAGTGCTGGGATTACAGGCGTGAGCCACCACGCCCGGCCCTGTCTCAGCCTTCTAAGTAGCTGAGACCTCAGGCATACACCACCATGCCCAGCTCTTAAATTTCCTTGTATCTTTTCAAAGTTAGCTTTAATATGGGCAATATAACCAACTCATTTTCTTAAAATTGACTTAGAATAAGTATATAGAATAACCAGAAGTAATTTCTTGCATTTACTTGTTTTAGGATTATTACCGTATTTATTATACAAAAATTGGTTATAATTGGAACCTTTTAGACTAGTTAATTTTATTAGACTGGGCCAGTAGTCACTCATTCAACATTTCTATTGAACATCTACTGTATACAGGCTAGGCAAGGATGATCATGGTCCGTGGCTTCAAAGAGTTTATAGTCTCTGGAGGAAGGTAGACAGATAATCGTAGTAAACTGTGATTTATATATTTTATCACTGAGATGAGTACAGTAAAGAGGGAGGTTATTTGGGAGTTTTAAAAGAAGCATTCCAACAGAGGAGTTGTTCTAAAGAGATTTTAAAATAATAGGTCGTTGGAAAAATTGGCCATTGTAATAGTTGATTTGTTGGAGTATGATATTTGCTGACAGCACTATATACTGGACTGGCTGACTGGTTGATTGTAACTGTTATTGACCATTGATCAGTAGTGATCTGGTGGCTGACAGTTGTTTTAAAGGGTTGAATTACAGTCGTGTGTGTATGTGTATACATACGTACATGTGTTTGTATATATATGTATGTATATATATGTGTGTGTGTGTGTGTATATATATATGCAAGGACCTAGGTTTAGATGTTACAGAGGATATAAGATACAGGAGACGCTAATAAAAAAAAAAATACGTGTTTGTGTGTGTATATACATATATACGATGTGTGTGTATATACATACATGTATACGGTGTGTGTGTGTATATATACATATATATGATGTGTGTGTGTATATATATATAATTTTCTTAGTTCATATAAGCAGTGCTTCTCAACTGGGCATAGTACTTTCCCTACCTCCAGTTCTCTCTTCAAGGGTACTTAGAAATATGTGGGATCAGGTTTTTGGATGTTACTATGAGTAGGGATGTGGTACTGGCATTTAGTGCCCATGACCTTGAATGCTAAATTTTCTGAAGTGATCAGGACCGTCCCAACAAATGAAAGCGTGATTCCTCTAAGTACCCTTTTCAGAAACATTGAACAGAAAGAAAAATAGTATATTTAGAAGATTTTTTTTTTTTTTAGTCTTTATACTCTTTTCATATTGAGATAGTTAAGCTCCAGAAATATACTTTATTTGGAACAGGTCCAGGTAAATGATATCCAACAATATTTAAGTATAATTTATACTGACCATGAGAGGTCAAGAAACTTTCTACTTTCTTAGCAGAAATTACAAGCAATTACGTAAACAGTTAGTAAAACAACTTTTACTAGGTTAAAGAGGGTAGCAAATTCAGCATAATTCTCCTGATTAAAGAAAAAATTTGCCATTTTGATATAATAAATTCTGTACTTTTAAGAAAGCATTTATATGCAAGGACCTAGGTTTAGATGTTATAGGAGATAAAAGATACGGGCAACTAGTGGGATATAAATTAGTAAGATAATATTTAAATATCACTTCAAAATGACAGCTGAAAAGATGTCAAAAGGCAGTGTATTAACTAACAAATTTGTTTTGCTTTATTTTTATTTTTTTGAGACAGGGTCTCCACTCTGTCACCCAGGCGGAAGTGCAGTGACACAGTCACAGCTCACTGCATCCTTGACCAGCTGGGCTTAAGCGATCCTCTTGCCCCAGCCTACTGAGTAGCTGGGACCACAGGTGCACATCAACATGCCTAACTTTAAAATTTTTTGTGGAGACAAGATCTCCCTACATTGCCCAGGTTGGTCTCAAACTCCTGCGCTAAAGCAGTCCTCCCACCTTGGTCTCCCAAAGTGTTGGGACTATAGGCGTGAGCCACTGCACCCAGCCTGGTTTTGCTTTTTTGTTGTTTGTTTTGTTTTGTTTTAAATTGAAAATGTACTAATTGAAATGATTTTTTAAAATTCACCCTCAGAAAGGGCATACAATGAAAACTTGATCTTTTTCCCATTCTAGAGTTCCAGTCTCATTTCCACAAAGACAGATCCCCTAATGGTTTCCAGAACTAGTTTGCTCTTTTTAAGAAAATAAAGATAACTACACTGCATCTTGCTTTCCCTCCCCCCCAAAAGCATCTCCTAGCTCATTCCATAGCTGCTCATGTAAGTTTTTGGCTTTCCGTTTTATGGTATGTAGTAATTCTAGTCTATGGCTGGGTCTAATAAATCAGTTCATTATCAGTGGATATTTAGGAGAGTAAGTTAATTTTATGTATAGCAACTTAAAGAGTTCAAAGTAGGTAGTAAGCACTTCAGGCTGGGGTAGCAGGGAAGGCTTTACTGAGGAGGTACTATTTGAGCTAGTCTTCATTATGTTTATTAGCCATTATTGGTGCCTGATTGGTATAAGAAATAAAAACCAAATTAAAACTGTTAGAGCTACAGAATGTTTAGATTACATATTTAGGACATTTCTTTGTATATTTTATGTCTCATCAGTTTGATACAAGTTGATTCTTTTGTTTATATACATGTTACATTATAACTGCAAGATCTTTGAAACTAAGCGTTTTCCTTAAAAATTAGACTTTCTTTTTGACTATTAGAGGCTATCTTAATTTGTAGGACACTTCAAATTAGAAGAAAAGATAGCTTGCTTGTTAATTAGTGATAATTACTTTAGGTATTGAGGGAGCAATAAGTCATTTAAACTTTTAGAAGTTTAGATAGTGCTCATGGGAAATAATTTTTTAAATGTTCATAATTAGTATGATTGCATGTTAGAGATAATAAATTCTACTTTGCAGAGTATGCGTATATCAATTTTAGCAAAACTAAGCTTTGCTTGCTCCCTTCTTATCCTTTTTGGTCCTAAATTAAAATGAGGGAAGAGAAGATTTATTCTGCAGCTGTACTTCATAACATTTACTAACCTGCCAAACAGGATTTTCATAGGTTTTTAACTATAAAACTGCTGCTATACTTATTTTCTTGAGATTCTGTCAAAGATGAGAGGTTACATTATTTTTCCCAACTCCTACAGATAAATTCAGTTTATAAAATTAACCGGGCAATGTGAGTATCCTCTTCTAGTTGGAAAATGGAAAGTTTGCTTTCATTAACATGTTTGTCAGCATACATACACTGCAACTTTTAACAATGTATTATTTTGCAGGAGAGCCTCCTGATTCATTGTTTTTCTTTTGGCATTGGCAGTTGCACAATGTATCTCAAAAGAAAAATGTTCCTTTTCCCTCTTGACTTACATTAAAAAAAGAAAGACTAAAGGTCTCTAAATATATATGTTCAGCTAAGAAGATTTGTTAAAATTCGGTTACATACATAGGGCTGGGCGTGGTGGCTCATTCCTGTAATCCTAGCACTTTGGGAGGCCGAGGCGGGCGGATCATGAAGTCAGGAGAGCAAGACCATCCTGGCTAACATGGTGAAACTCCATCTCTACTAAAAATACAAAAAATTAGCCGGATGTGGTGGCGGGCGCCTGTTGTCCCAGCTACTCAGGAGGCTGAGGCAGGAGAATGGTGTGAACCCGGGAGGCGGAGCTTGCAGTGAGCCAAGATGGCGCCACTGCACTCCAGCCTGGGTGACAGATCGAGACTCCACCTCAAAAAAAAACCCCCCCAAAAAACATATACATTTTAGTTACATATATCTTTTGATTTATTCTAATCAGGTGTTTAAATTGTTCTTACGTGGGAACACTAAGGTAGCTATGGAGAATTATGGAGTGGACCTCTACCCGTAAAGAGCTTACAAAATCTATAGCATGTATCAATTGTTAAGTGACAGTATTAGATAGTAAGGCATCTAGCGGTGTAGTAAGTGTGGATTAAGAGAAGTAGAGCATCTTGAAATTATTTTAGCTGAAAATTGAGCAGGAAAGGAAAAGAGTATTTACATTGGATCTTGAAGGATTTTGGATAACCAAAGAGAAGTGGGAGGGATGAGAATAAAAGCTCAGATAAATGGGCCAACTATTCAAACTGGCATTTTTGGAGAAAAATGCCAAGTGATAGGATTGAAAGGATAGATTAAAACCAGACTAAGACTTTAGGTTGCCAAGCCAAGAAGTTTTGATTAATCTTGTAAGCGTAGATTTATGGTTACATGGCCTAAAGACTCATCCTTCTGAGTTTGAGGCATTGAAATAAAAGTTAAATTCAGAATGTTAACAACCCTTGTTTCCCCCACTTTGCCCCCCCAAGTATCCTGTATCAGTTATTGTCATGTTACAAACTATCCAAAAACTTAGTGCCTTTAAAAGAACAGCCATTTTTATTACTGTTCACAAGTCAGTGGGTCTGCTGAGTGGTTCTGCAGTCAGCTCTCAGGTTTTCTGGGGCTGAATAATCCCAGATGGTTTCGTTCATATGTCTGGTGGTTGTCAGACAGGCTGGTCTAAAGGCTTCACTTGGGCTGGCCCATTTCTCTATTCTTAGCCTTCTCTAGTAAGGTAGCCTGGATTTCTTTACGTGGCATCAAGAGAGTAAGTTCTTTTCCACACATGCTTTACTTTGTATGCCCCTCCTGGTGTCATATTTATAATGATGTCCCGTTAGCTACTGCCAATTAAGTGGTCAAACTCAGCCGCCTTGTGGGAAGGGGACCACACATGATATGGGTACAGGGAGATGTGATTCTTTAGGGACCATTTCTATAACACTCTACCACATGTCCCTTTTCCCTTTATTCCCTACTGTAGTGTGAGGCACTTTTATAGGACACATTTAATTTTTTTCCTTTCAATAGCACTGCCTCTGCTTTCTTTTTTGTCACTCATCTTCTCTAACCACATCTGACTGTCCCTTCGATTGGCAAAAGTCATTCCCATTCCTGCTTTCTGATCTCAATCTCTAAATAGAAGAGAGGCATCCCCGCCCCATCACTGAGACTTTAGAAGATTTGTGGAATGACCTCTTTTTTTTTTTTGATAATGGAGTCTCGCTCTGTCGCCCAGGCTGGAGTGCAGTGGGGTGAATCTCGACTCACTGCAACCTCTGCCTCCCAGTTCAAGCGATTCTTCTGTCTCCGCCTCCTAAGTAGGTGGGACTACAGGCATGTGCCACCACGCCCGTCTAATTTTTTTTTTTTTTTTTTTTTGTAAGAGATGGGGTTTCACCATGTTGGCCAGGCTGGTCTCGAACTCCTGACCTCTTGATCTGTCCGCCTCGGCCTCCCAAAGTGCTGGGATTACAGGCGTGAACCACCTCACCTGGCCAGAATGACCTCTTTATTTACCGTGGTTCTTTACCTTGATATTAAACCTGGTCTGAATTTGTTGTGTTACATTATCTCTACCTTGTATAGTCTAATAATGGCATCCTAGTTCTTGTCCCAATGAACTTGCTTTTAACATTCCTTTCAGTTTTTGAAATTCCCCAAAGTCCTGCTTTTGTCTTTCTCAGTGGCAGTCTACCTCTTGTAACAGTGTTTCTCAAATTTCAGTTTGCGGAAATCAAAGAGAGTAAGTCTATAGATCTCAATTAGAGTTACAAGTTATTAACCTCAGCTTATCCAGGTGGAGCATTCCAAATCTGAAATGGTAAACACTTCTGGTCCCAAGCATTTTCAGATAAGGGATACTCAACCTGGAGTAAGATATAACTTTATTTTACTTCACCGTTTAGTTGTCACTGAAACAAAATGACCACAAAACAATACTTATCTTTACTATGTGTGACACATTCAGTTTTTCACTTATTTTAAAATGTTGCTCTTGATTTTATAATCCACCAATAGGTCGTAACCCACAGTTTGAAAAATACTATTTTAGAGGGTCACGGGGATTCAATTCAGTAGTAAGTAAAAAAGTAGGCAGTTCCTATGTTTAAGCTAGTCTTTTAGTCTAGTTGGTCCAGAACATTCCTTTATTTAGGAGAAGCATCAAAATTAAAATACAGTTTCACATTTCTTTTTTTTTTTTTTTGACATAGAGTTTCACTCTTGTCTCCCAGGCTGGAGTGCAATGGCGTGATCACAGCTCACTACAACCTCCGCCTCCAGGTTTAAGCGATTCTCCCGCCTCAGCTTCTCGAGTAGCTGCGACTACAGGCAGGCACCACCATGCCCGGCTAGTTTTTGTATTTTTAGTAGAGACTAGGTTTCACCATGTTGGCCAGGCTGGTCTCAAACTCCTGACCTCAGGTAATCTGCCTGCCTTGGCCTCCCAAACTGTTGGGATTACAGGCAGGAGCCCTGTCACCTGGACTGTTTTACATTTCTTAAAGTGAATGCTAGAAACCCAACATATTATGTTCACAGAACCCGATTTGAGAAATACTGATGCATAGGAAAAAGTCTACATTTAAGCGTGAACCCAGTGCTCTCCCTCCTTCATTGTTTACTTTTTTCAGCATTACTTTTTATTATTCTACAGGAACTTCTGCTCCATTTAAATTTATTAATTTTCTCACAAGCATATCTGTTCATTTTACTGCCTTTGTGACTGCCTAAATAACTTTGCAATGTTACAATAGTGGAAAGCCAGATGGCTTTGAGTTCAACTATGAGCTCCCCCACAATCTGGGAGAAATATCTTAGCTCTGTAAGTCATGCTTTCTTTGAAAAAATAAGGCTGAGGTAAGGGATGATAAACACCTACCCATAGAGGGTAGTAAGAGACACTGGTGAAGGCTCCCAGCACAGTGTCTGGCACAAGGAAGACATCATAAACAAGTAGTTTTTAAGTCATTCTCAACTCTACTTGTACCTTAAGGCCCAGCATGATCACGTATTTTCCAAGTATACCCTTCGCTGGTCTGCACTTGCTGTGAGAGTTACTTTTGACTTCTGTCATTGACTATGTTATGTTGCTTGTATAGCATGGATTTTTCAGTATAATTTAACTTTATTTTCAATGTTTGAAAATTTTTTCAAGCTTTGTCAATTTTGGTTAGGAAAGTATACATGAGTCATAAATATGTATGCATTTGTTGCCTTTTGTTTCTATATTGCATGCTCTATGTCCTCAGATTTTGGATTCCTTCATGATACATATAATGCTTTGATATAGTAAGTTCTCCATAAGTATTTCTTTGAGATTTTTTCTCAGAGCTTTACTTGTCCTCAAATATTAACACTTTTGAGTTTTGATTTGCCCAAGGTCCCAGAGTTAGGATATGGTTAGAATCCAGGGTCAAATTAAGTATATTTTGCTGCCTGTGTCTTCCGTGTTCTATTGTTAAAGAGTTACTTGACTCTTTTCCTGAAATAGGTTATACTGTTTTATTGTAGTAGTGTTGGAAAACTATTTTAATGGTAAAAATACTACCATTTATTTCCTTAAACTAGGAAATGAACTGCAGGAAAAATCATTTATTCCATTAGCAGTTACTTGGTGCTTGATTTGTGGCAGACACTGTACTATTGGTATAGGAAAAATTTGCTGTCACTTCAGCGAAAAACTTGCAAAAGTTAAACTTCTAAAGGCAATCCTGAAATCTTTTTTCCCTCAGTACATTTTGTTTTCAGTTAAAGTAAAGCTGACTCTTGAATCTTCTGTTTTAGGCCAGGCGCAGTGGCTCATGCCTGTAATCTCACCACTTTGGGAGGATGAGATAGGTGGATCACCTGATGTCAGGAGTTTGAGACCCGCCTGACCAACACGGTGAAACCCCATCTGTACTAAAAATACAAAAATTAGCTGGGCTTGGTGGCACATGCCTGTAATCCCAGCTACTTGGGAGGCTGAGCCAGGAGAATCACTTGAACTAGGGAGGCGGAGGTTGCGGTGAGCCAAGATCATGCCATTGCATTCCTGCCTGGTCAACAAGAATGAAACGAAACGCTGTCTTAAAAACAAAAAACAAAACTTCTGTTTTAATGACAACCTTGCTGTTTGTACATTTAGTTTTCCTGTAATACTTTTGAAATTATGAGATTGAGGAGAGCTATGTTTGTCAGATATATTTTGCTGCTCTTTATGTGGTTGAGAAAGTAATTTGAACTAAGATTGTGTAGGAATTCTTGGCTGATTCAGAAAATGCCACCTAACTGGCATTCAAAATTAAAGCAAATATGATTATCCAGAGTGTAGTCCTTTCTTTACCTATAAAGGCAGAACCAAAAAGACTCTTAGTGAATCTTCTGCATTGTCTTTGGCTGAAGGCACCCATCCTCACTCAGACTGTCATTTTCCAAAATCAGTAATGTTGTTTTACTTACAAGTTAGGAAATTCAGTTACCTAATTTCCATAATTTGCAAATGGGCGGAACCTTGGAGTTAGAGGCAAGACCAACCAGATTGAAGAGAAAGGGAATCAGTGTTCAGAACAGGCACTGTTAAATGCTTTACTAACGATGAATTGTTTAATCTGAAGACCTATGAGATCATAGGATTCAAGAACCATTTAGTTTGTTTTAGAGTCCAAGTTAATTCAAATTGCCTTGTAGGACCTCATCATTACTACTATGTAATACTTGCTCCGTATGACCCAGTGTCATCAAAAAATGTTAAATTTTATTAAGTGATTTTTTAGGAAGACTGAGGCATATGGTTAAATGGCTAAAACTAAGCAGTGCTTTAAAAAATAAAATTTCAAATACCTGGAAAATGTCTTCATGTGGAACATTTGGCATCCTTATTGATGCCTGATATATAGGAGGTGATGTTATATATTAGCTTCATAATAGTTTTTTTTGAGGTCGAATTTTGCTCTTGTCAGGCTGGAGTGCAGTGACATGATCTTAGCTCACTCTGACAACCTCTGCCTCCTGGGTTCAAGTGATTCTCCTGCCTCAGTCTCCTGAGTAACTGGGATTACAGGCACGCACCACCGTGCCTGGCTAATTTTTCTATTTTTAGTGGAGACGGGGTTTCACCATGTTCGCCAGGCCGATCCTGAACTCCTAACCTCAGGTGATCCGCCCACCTCAGCCTCCCAAATTGCTGGGATTACAAGTGTGAGCCACCGTGCCTGGCCAATAACAGGTTTTATATTTAGAAAGAGGTAATTAAATTTAAAAATAGTATGAGCATCCCTCGGTATTTGTAGAGAATTGGCTCCAGGACCCCCCTTAGATTCCAAAATCCCCAGATGTTCAAGTCCCTTAAATGAAATGACATAGTATTTGCATATAACCTAACACATCCTCCCAAATACTTTCTCTGTAGATGCTATGTAAATAGTTGTTAAATGGTTTTGGTTTTTTATTTGTATTTTTATTGTTGTGTTGTTACTTTTTTGTTGCTTTTTTTTTTTTAATTTTTATTTTTTTGAGACAGAGTCTTGCTCTGTTGCCCAGGCTGCAGTGCAGTGGCACTATCTCGGCTCACTGCAGCCTCCGCCTCCCGGGTTCAAGCGATTCTCATGACTCAGCCTTCCGAGCAGCTGCAATTACAGGTGCGCCACCATGCCCAGCTAATTTTTGTATTTTTAGTGAAGACGGGGTTTCACCACGTTGGCCAGGCTAGTATCGAACTCCTGACCTGAAGTGATCTGCTCGCCTCAGCCTCCAAAAGTGCTGGGATTACAGGTGTGAGGCACTGCGCCCAGCCTGCTTTTTTTTTTTCAATGTATTTTCCATCGAGGTTTGTTGAATCTATGGGTATGGAACCCATGGATACTGAAGGCCCCCTGTAATTAACAATTGGCTTGGTTCCTCATTGCAGACAGTGTTATACAGATAATCAGAAAGCTATTATATCAACTATTTGATATAAATAATCTAAATTAAGTCTAGCACTAATTTTGAGTTACCAAAGTTAATTGAAGTAGTTATTTGTGATATTGAGAAAATTATTTCCAGTAAATAGGAATGATTATGCTACTTTTAAAAGATGAGCCATTAGCATTTAGTTGTTTTTTTTGTTTTGTTTTGTTTTGAGACAGGGTCTCACTGTCACCCAGGCTGGAATGCAGTGACGCCGTCAGAGCTCACTTCAGCGCCCACCTCCCGGGCTCAAGCGATCCTCCCACCTCAGCCTCTTGGATAGCTGGGACTACAGATGTGCGCTACTATGCCCAGCTAATTTTTGGTAATTTTGGTGGAGACAGGGTTTTGCCATGTTGCCCAGACTGGTCTTGATCTCCTGGGTTCAAGCAATTCGCCCATCTCAGACTTCCAGAGTGCTGGGATTACAGGCGTGAGCCACCGTGCCCAGCCTAGAATTTGTATATACTCAAAATAGTTTACATTTTGCATTTTTCTATATGAACATATGCATGTATTGCTGATCTTTCCCTACTTTTTGCAAATATGATAGATTTCACTATATATAAAACTTAAAACATTATACGTTAACTCAAAAGCATTGTCAATTTATGTTCTGAAATAATGCAAATTTTTATTTTTTTAAAAACAAAACTTCTACAAGATTATTAGGAGACTAAAACATAAAAGCCTGATAAGTAGTTTGAATCTGGTGAT
This sequence comes from Pongo pygmaeus, assembly GCF_028885625.2. Classification (NCBI taxonomy): domain Eukaryota; kingdom Metazoa; phylum Chordata; class Mammalia; order Primates; family Hominidae; genus Pongo; species Pongo pygmaeus. Next base: position 86,713,687 of record NC_072378.2, read on the forward strand.
TTATTCCATGACTTAACCTATTCATATTTGTATAATCTTATTTTAAACCTTGGCTTGGGATTTTTTTTAATTGCCTCCCTAAAGTAGGATAGTGCACATTGCATAAAATGACATTGTCAATAAAATTTATATCCTCAAATTGACCATGAAGTTCATCAGCATGAAGATATTTTGTAGAAAGCATTTCTGAATGCATGTATCATAAAACTGCTTCTTTAGTAATTAAGATTTAACCCTAGTAAGTGAAGTTGAATATGTTGACAATAAATTGATCAGTACATCCAGTATTGTGACTTGCTTATGAAATATTTTTGAAAAGATTACCTGATACTGCAAATTCTGCCTAAGGAGAAATTATTTTCAACACCAAAAGACCTTTGAGGATTTACCTATAATTGAATGAAAATATTTGTGGTGTGGGTTTTTTACTCCATGAAAACCATCCTTTATAGATCTTGTTTTATTTGACCAAAGAAACTAACATCCTAGATTTTGTCTTTCATATATAGTTTGCTTGACACAGCCCATTAGATACTGTGAATTAAAATCTTGGGATTCTAAGGATGTTGGTTTTTTCACATATTGTTTATTGTGACCTTGGCATGCCACTTGTAGCTTTTCTTTGTTTCTTTATCCTTGAAATGGGGACCTTTTGTGGTGGTTATTAGAATTGATGAAAGCCATAATTATTTTAAATGATCGTTGTAATATAAAGTAACATTTTCATTTATACTTAGACTACTTTGGAAATACTTTGGATGTTTTATGTATGATATGACCTAGCATAATTTTAAAACATTAATAATTCCACTGTTTTCAAGTTACCCATGATTATCACTTTTAAAAATAACATTAAATTACTGATTAATTTGTTTGAAGCCTACCTTTTAAAGAAAGTAGGATTAGATTTTATAATAATTTATAAAAGATCCTTTTGCATGTGTGTGGTGGAGGGTTTGGAGTTAGTTGATGGGAGTGAATGTGCCAGGAGATTAGTGGCTTTATAGTTGAAACCTTTCCTTTGTCAGAAATTTTAAACTAGAATTTGAGAGGCTGGGGATGAGAGAGAAGCTGGGATTATATAGTAACTAAAAGAACAGATTTTGAACTATGATTTGAATTCCAACTCTGGCACTTCCTGAAGGACTTCAGGGTTGTGGTTTTTTGGTTTTTTTGTTTGTTTTTTTAATCTCTGTTCTTACATATAGACTAGAGGTAATAATATCTGCTTAAAGCTGTTGTGATTAAGGCATAATGTTTGCTGAGTACTTTGCTTATTATGGTGCTAGAATTAGAGTAATTGTTAGCTATTAATACATATAAGAGGAGTAGATCCTAAATGTTCCCTCATAAAATAACATTAGTTTTAAAAAATTCTTTAACCCACTATACCAAAAATGTTGTAATTTCACCAACATAAAAATTGACATAGTTTACAGTCTTTTTTTGTACATCTTCAAAGTCTGGTATGTATTTTATACTGATGGCATATGTCAGCTTGGACTAGTTAACATTTCAAGGGCTGTATACTCCACATGAATCTCAATTGTAATGAAATATACTGGTTTGCACCCTTTCATTGTCTGGCACATCTACTTGTAAACCAGTGTGAATGTCTGCCACTCTCCAACCTCTATATCCTATCATCTAGATTTAAATCAAGATATACCACTAGCGGAACATGCTTATTATTGAACATTAAACTATGAGATTAGCACTATGTCTGATACTAGTTAAATGGCAACAAAAATGCCTGACATGGAGAGTTCAATTCAACCATTTATCTGTTTGCAAATACTAACAAAGGTAACTGTGAATGGGCAATCTCTTTTTCTTCATAGCACTTAGCACAATTACTAATTTTCTATAGTCTCTTATACTGTGTACTCTTTCCCCTATGATACCCTATAAGGGAAGGAACTGCATCCACCTTGTTTGCTACATTTTCTCAGTGAAAGCAGTGAACAGCTGTTTTTCTCTTTAGAACAATTTATGATAGCCTACCCCAATCATTAAAAAGTAATCAGGAAATTTCCCAGTAGTCAGAATCACATTTATCTTGCTTTCATCCGACTACTCCTCCAAGACACACCAGAATCAGAATGGTTGAGGCACAAATGGACAAGTAACAAGAGAACAGCTCTTTTCATCAACCTCTTAGACTTAAAGAAAAAAGAAAACAATACATATGCACCTAGTGGGAAAGAATAGTGAGTGTTGTTCCCCGGGAGTCAGTGAGTGGCATGGTTCATTAGCACCCTGGAGACTAATTAAGCATTCTTTAGAATGTTTAACCATTCTAAGTTAAACAATAGAAGTACTATAGTAGTCATGATAAAGGAAAACCTAATACCAATAAATGCCCTGAGTTTTTCAAAATGCAAAATAAAATAGGACCAGACATGGTGGCTCATACCTGTAATCCCAGCACTTTGGGAGGCCAAGGCAGGTGGCTTACTTGAGCCCAGGTGTTTGAGAACAGCCTGGGCAACATGGCAAAACTTCATCTCTATAAAAAATACAAAATATTAGCTGGGCGTGGTGGTGCACACCTGTAGTCCCAGCTACTCAGGAGGCTGAAATGAGAGGATCACCTGAGCCTGGGAAGTCGAGGTTGCAGTGATCCAAGATTGCACCACTGCAATCTGGGCGACAGAATGAGACTCTGACTCAAAAAAAAAATTTTTTTTTTTAAATTAAAAAATAAAATGGCATGTAATGATTAAAGGTGAAATCTGTTTCAAATAAAAAACCTATACTTAACTCATTTTTTAATGATATAATATTGTATTATAATGTCTTTTTGATAGTCTTAAGATTACAGGAATAACTTTATGTAGTATAAAACCTGGAAAGATGGAAGAGTTGAGAGTGACAGCAGCTCTTACTTTTTTATTCTGTATACAGTAAAATGGCACTTTAATAATATTGGAATTCTCCAGATTAATTTATTGTCAGTTTTGTAATTTTGGCACAAAAAAAATCCAACTCCTTATCAAGCGTTCCCTGTTTTGTAAACTGCTGATGTACACTAGCATTCCATATCGTTCAAAACATTTATTCATCCATTGTGTATAAGTCAATCTTTTAAAAACTGAATCATATTTAAAACTCCCTAAGGAAGATTACTTTTTTATTTTCTGTTTAGGCGAGCATTCCAAAAGTGGGGTAAATTTAGCTTCTTCACTGTGTTTCTTCCTTTTCTTTCTTCTTTTTATGGTCACTTTGATAACCGCTGGAGTCACTGCTTTGGAAAACAAGGTCCTACTCCTGATGCTTTTTCTTTTTCTCCTCCTTTGGCTCATCTTCCCAGAGGCTATTCACATTAGTAATAATCTTTTAGTCTAACTCTTCCTTTGGGGTGACATCTGCAAAATTTGCTAGCTTGTGGTACCATCATCCACTTCATTCATCTCTGGGTCTTTCTGGTTTCTCTTTTTCTTCTTTGGAAGTTTTTCAAAAGCTTCTTCAGTGCTGGTTTATCAGAAACTTCAGAGCTCTTGGATTGTAAACTAGTGATTGTTTTCCCTAAATGCAGAATATTTCAGTAGCATCTTAATCTAGATGAAACACTTCATATTCTGGTTCATCACCCACATTTATCTCCACAGCCTGCCACTGCTCAGCTGACATCTCAGGTTTGGGGGTGGAGGTATTAAAATATTTTTGTACAAAATAGCCAGTCTGACTAGAAGACACTTTGTTAACTGTACTATAACCTTTTACCCTGGTTCAGGGCAGAAAATAACAAAATCTGCTTCAATGTTAAGATTAATGTGTTCTTGATCATCATAAATATCTCCCAGTTCACCACAACTTTCATGTTATATGCGATGGGAACACCTAAAAGGCTCTCAGAATAGTGCAGGAGCTTCACATTGAGCTTCTCTGCAATGCCAGTGTATTTCCTGTTAAGGTAGCAGAGTGATGTGCTTTTGGCTGGGCCACCAGGCAAGAATTCACCAACACCCAAGCAGCAGGATAGGTTGGCAGCTCTAGGAAAGGAAGGACATGTTCAGCCTGCGGCACCTCTGAACAACCTGCAGCCGTGTGGCTTGTCCGAGAACATTAATCTTAGTGTTAATAAAATACTGTTCAGTTTCTTGTCATCTAGATAGTGGTTTTACAGTTAAAAAAATAGAATAGGGAAATTCCCTTTTCTCCCCAGTCTTACCTGATACCTTGATGTACAAAATAAAAATAAAATAAAAAAGTTACTGCTGCAGAACAGTTTGACAAGTAGTGCTCTAGAATATAACAGCACTGTTGGCAGGGGTCGTGAGGGGAGTTAAAGTGTAGTTCTCTTCTGACAGTGTTTTCTTCCTAAACTGGTGTTTTTTCCTCATATTTCCTCTTTCTACTGCTTGCTTCTCTGTACTAAGATAGTGAATGTTCTTGTCCTAGAGACATAATAAAGCCGTTCCTGAAGAGTTTCATACCTTTGATTTAATTTTTAAAGACTTATGCTGTTTATTCTTGTCTTACGTACTAAGGCACATTAAACTCATTTTTTTGGTACCTAAGATTTTAAATATATTTCTCTGGAATCATGGCACTGATGTGTATATAGTATGAATAGGGGAATTATACTTTATCAGAGGAACAATAATATCAAACAGTGAAATTTATACAAATATACTCAGTGCTAATGTTTCTAAAAATTTATTGAGAAGACCGAGGTTATCTTACACATTTCCCCAAGTCATCTTCTCAGATTTTCTCCGGACTTTTCATTTCCTTCCTGGGAAACCTAAGGAAGAAGTGGCTGTTCCCTTTCCAAAGTGCATCTTTTCGTATGTGTACTTGATCCCCACCACTTCAGAGCACCATCCCACTTTTTTGAGTCTTCATCACTTTTCATCACTTCTGTCTTTTAGCCTATAGACGTATACATGTCTTTCTCATCTTTTTGCTTCACTGGTCATCTCTCTTCAGATTTTGCCCCTTCCTCTGACTTCTTCTCTCCTTATGTGAAACTTCTCCTTCCTAAAAAAGGTTTTCCTTAATTCTTTTTTTTCCCCTCATCGTTTTGCCAGACTTCTTGGAAAGGTATTGTTTTTATTGCCTTCATTACTTTTTCATTGCAGTTTGGATTCAACTCCTCACCATACAAAAGAAAATGTTCTCTTTTTGTGAGGTGGGGTCTCACTCTTACCCAGGAGTGCAGTGGTGCAGTCATGGCTACCTGCAGCCTTGAATTCCTGGGCTCAAGTGATTCTCCTGCCTCAGCCCCCTGAGTAGCTAGGATTACAGGCCCACACCACCATGCCTGGCTAATTTTTAAGAACTTTTTTGTAGAGACAGTGTCTCACTATGTTGCCCAGGCTGGTCTTGAACTCCTGGCCTCAGGCAATCCTCCTGCCTTGGCTTCCCAGAGTGCTAGGAGTACAGATGTGAACCACCACCCTTGACCAAGAAAATGTTATTTTAATGGTCACCTGGCTTGGCATATCTGTAGTACTTGTAGACCTGCATAGCAACCCAGCAGTTCAAAGACTGTTTCATGTGCCTATACGTTGTTTTAAAGAAAATTTGTTAGCATTTAAAAAATCATAAACTTCCATATTGAAATGAGAGTTTGGGGCTTTTGGAAAATCAGAAGATCTGGCAATATTGAACTAATGCCTGGCTCTGGACTGAAATGGCTTCCTGGCCAACCCCTCTTGGCTGTTTAAAATGTTTGTGACCCCACCTAGACTTACCTTCAATTTATTTACACTAGGCTTCTGGTTCTACGTTTGTGACTGTTTATTGTCTTTACTCCTTTCACCTTCTGGAAGGTAAATGGTAGATATTATTAATATATTAAAGAGGACTAGATCCAAAAGTTTATAGTATATGTGTGGTGGGGGGGCTTTCCCTCATAGGGAAGAAAAAGTATTAGCTTTTTCCCACCTGTCACTAGGTTCGTGGCTGAGTCACCTTTAACAGAATACAGATTAACAAGAGAAAATAACACAAATTTATTTAGTAAAAGTTTTACATGACATGGAAGTTTTCAGAAATGAATCCCCAAAGATACAGGGAAACCTGTGTATTTCAGTGCTTAGATTTGATGAAGAATAGACAGTGGTGGGGAAATATGATTGGACAAAGCAGGTAGGATCTAATGGTAATAAACTGGAGGGGAGCTTAACAAGGCCTGTTTGTGCAGATTCTTAATATTCCTGTGTTTTCAGAGATAAGGACATTTCCTTTCCTCAGGGAATAGCAAGGGCACCTCTGGAATGAGGGTCTTATGACCTACTTTAGAGGAAGGTCAGAAAATTGTTTTATGGCCTGTTTCAGGGGAGAAGGGTGGGAGGAGGTCAGAAACCTTCCTGCTTCTGCTACTTTCTCAAATACCAGGGTACCATATTTTGGGGTAGCGTTTACTGAACCCTATCACCCTGAATGTTTTCTTCCTTTCATTCTTCACTAGCAACACTCAAGCATTTTTCCCAACTCATCATTATGTCTGAGGCAGGACTTTCTCCTCAGAAAGTGGTTCCTGATGACCTGGTTGATAATCCATGCTTTACATACTCATCTTCAGCAGTCATCCACTCTGACATTATCTCCCGTCACTCACTCTGGATAGGATTTCCAGGTGTCCATTATTTTTATAGACTTTTAGCCCTTGGCTTCCATTTTCAGTCACCTGTGGAACTCTTCCTCGTGGATGTTCAGTAAGTACTTCTAATTACATATGTCTAAAATGGAACTCATCCACTTTTCCCTCCATCCTCCCACCAATAAGAAAGCCTGTTGCTATTCTAATGCACTGCCTCCCCCCGCCCACACCCCCCCCACACACACTTAAGTTTTTAATCCTTGGCCAGGCAAGGTGGCTCACGCCTGTAATCCCAGCACTTTGGGAGGCCGAGGCAGGCAGATCATCTGAGGTCAGGAGTTCAAAACCAGCCTGGCCAACATGGTGAAACCCCGTCTTTACCAAAAATACAGAATTAGCTGGGGGTGGTGGCACATGCCTGTAATCCCAGCTACTCAGGATGCTGAGGTGGGAGAATCGCTTGAACCTGGGAGGCGGAGTTTGCAGTGAGCCGAGATCACACCACTGTACTCCAGCCTGGGTGACAAGTGAAACTCCATCTCAAAAAAAAAAAAAAGTATTTTGAATCCTTCAGTCATTTTTAGCTCCTCCTCTCATTTCCACAGACCAGTTACCAAGTTTTGTCAGTTTTATTCCTCTACTATTTCCTGTATCCTTTGCTGCGTAAATTTGATATGTCATTGCTGGCTACATAGTTTTCTTGCCATAGGAAAATTTAACAAATATTTGTTTTTTCACGAAGGTACTTTTCTGTCCTCCATTCACTTCTTTTTAAATCTGTCTTGTATACTGTCACTAAGATTATTAGTTATCCTTCCAAAGCACAGATACTATATTTGTTCCTTAAAGACTTGAAAAGACTATGTGATGTTGAAGAATTCAAATTCTGGATTGGACACCGTGAGTTAAAATCCCAACTTCACCACCTACTAGTTGTGGGCTCATTTTCTTAATTTCTTTAATGAGGATAATAGTCATATCTACTTCATAGGTTTGTAAGGATTAAATGAGGCATCAGTACAGTGCACATCACATTAACAAGCACCATGTAAAATACTATTGTTCCATGAAAACTAAAATTCAAGCTCATTAACCTTACATTCAGGAATCTTTCACGCTTCCAGTGTCCCATCCTGACTGATTGGCACCATATCTCTTATTTTTTTGTAGTCTTAGGGCTTTGTAGTCTGTTCTTATACTACAGCTTATGTAACCTCCCTCACTTCTGTGCATTTGCCTTAGCTTTCTCCTTTAGTGTTCTCTTTTTTTTATTGACTTGGTTTCACCACATCTCTTTGCTTTAGTCTATGGTAAGGCTATTCAAATTCTACATTCTTCATTAGGCCTTCCTATGCTACTAAAGGGATTTAATTATGTATTCCTCATTCTTTTTATTGAACTGTGTATGTTTTTCGTAGTTTCTTTGTATTATGATTGTGTTTCTTTCTTCTACCTCCCAAGTTGGTGTTCTTAAAAAGAGGGACCATGCCTAGTTTGCTGAATTGTAAGTAATTAAATCTTGTTGAATGGTTTTCTCCTTGAATAGGTGATTTCAGTTTTTGGAAGAAAGGTGAATTTTGTGCCTTTAAGAAGCTGTTCTTTACTGAAATTATGTTACTTTTGACTATTCTTATTTCATCTCATTTCTGAATTGGATGTCTATGTTCAGGGCAAGGATTCAGTTTGATCAAACAGTTCTTATAAAGCAAATGTGAGTGTATAATAAGTAGTAGTACTCTTAATAGCTTACATTTATTAAAGTTGTGTGCCAGGAACTGTTACGTTTGTGTGTTGTGTATGTCTGCCTGTGTGTATAAGAGAGAGGGAAATAATTTATTTAGTCCTCAGCACCTCTCTGAAATAGGTGGTTACTATCCCTGTTTATTTATGAGACCACTAAGGCACAGAGATGTAAAATAACGACCTAGTCAAGTAACTAGGAATTTTTAACAACACAAGAAAAGCAGAACCCAAACTAAGTAAAACATTTTATTTCTTTTTTTAGGGACAGTGTGTAGGTGTGATTGTTGAAGTTTGCTTTAGGGTACTAAAGGAGTTTGTGAAAGAAAACTTTAATCTTTTGAAACTAAGTTTCAGGAAAGCAGAATGTAAGCATTTTACCCTTGTGGAGTCTGAGTAATACCTTTATTTAAGAATGTGCTAATTAGGATTCTTTGTTCTATAGTAGTGGGAATTTCATTAGTTTTGAATTTAAGTGATGTATAGGCCCTTTAAAGGTGAACAATACATATTTATGAACTATAGTGATAGCAATTTGTTGAAGACATTGTTTCCCAATCTTTAAATATTAATACAAGATTAATTATTTGTTTTATTGGATTAAACAAAAACAAGTCTGTATTTGTGATATATGTGGCTTCTTTTTTTTTTTTGGGAGATGGAGTGTCTCACTCTGTTGCCCGGGCTGGAGTGCACCGGCATGATCTCGGCTCACTGCAACCTCCACCTCCCAGGTTCAAGATATTTTCCTGCCACAGCTTCCTGAGTAGCTGGGATTACAGGTGTGCGCCATCATGCCCAGCTAATTTTTGTATTTTTAGTGGAGACAGGGTTTCACCATGTTGGCCAGGAGGGTCTCGAACTGCCAGCCTCAGGTGATCCGCCCACATCAGCCTCCCAAAGTGCTGGGATTACAGGAATGAGCCACTGTGCCTGGCCAATGTGGACTCTATATGGTATAAAGGAGTATGTAAAATCTGTGGAGAGAAGTAGGGCTATTTTCTACAGCAGTGGTCTTTAAATTTTTTAATTAGGTACCTTACCAGCAAACATTTGAATAGGAAACCTCAATATAAGTATGTCTAATTATAAATCATACATATAAATATATATACAATTTTGGCTTATATAGTTTTTCAAGTCTGTTTATGATATAATTTTATGTTTTAGAACAATTTAATAGAATTTTTTTCCTGCTGTACTTCAGTGTACATCCTCTGTTTGGAAACCACTAGTTTATAGTGCTATGAGTAATGAAGTTTTCTAAGAATACATGATTAAATAACTGCCTGATTTATTTGCCCTATTTCCTCCATGTACAGAGACATTACAGCAACAGCCCAGTCAGATTTTTTTCATGCTATCTTTTAGTCATATTTAATTTACTGTGTATTTCTAGTTTATTGCTTCTGCCATGTTTTATTCTTTATGAAGATCCCCGAGTATTGAGTGTGCCAGTTATCAGATTCTCTCCCAGCTCTAAATTACCTCTTCATTACTTGATCTGCAGTATTGAAGCCTAACCCTTTAGGCCAGGGGTGTCCAATGTCTTGGCTTCCCTGGGCCACATTGAAAGAATTGTCTTGGGCCACACATAACATACACTAACAATAGCTGATGAGCTGAATCGCAAAACAAAACAAAAAAAACAGAACAAAACAAAAACCTCATAATGTTTTAAGAAAGTTTTACGAATTTGCATTGGCCCGCATTCAAAGCCATCCTGGGCCACATGTTGAACAAGCTTGCCTTCGGCATTTCTTCTTTGTATGATGTTAGTTTTGTTGAGTAGAGAGTGGTGGAAGGACAGTGCACAAGGGCAGGCTTATGGTTTTGTTTCTTCTTACTGTGAATGCACGGCTGCCAGTAGTGTGGCTGTGGATATCGGGGGGTCCTCTGCCCCAGGTATGTGCCAAGAGCAGACAGACCCTTGTCTAGCTCACAGCCCCAGTCTCAGCTTAGTGACCTCCTCTCTGTAGTTTTCCCAGCATGAGGCTGCACACCCCAGACCTCATGCCTGCCTTCTGGAGAGCCAGCTGCCAATATTCCAACTTCCCCTGCATGTCTACTTACACTCAGGAGGGCTTTCCTTGTGCAGGCCCTGCTGGTAATCAGATTCTCAATGTCCCAACTGACTGTGTGTGCTCAACCTCGAGCCCCTTAAGCCCCAGCAACCACACAGGGAGAACTACTTTGCCATCCAGTGGGCTGCAGCCATACTTCCAATAAGGCCTGAACCCTAGTTCTGGGGAGGGGACCCTCTTCTAAGTTTGTTCCTTCCTTGGATACCCTCACTCAGCCCTTGAGTACTTGAGTATTCTTCAGAGTTTTCATTACACATTGATAGTTATTTTCCTATTATAATTAATAATTGTAATTGAGAGTTCCCTGATTCCCCTTGCAGGACGTGTGTGACAGAGGTGTGGCTCACCTGCTTGGTCGCCCCGCAGCTCAAACCCCTAGGGCGAGCATGCAGACAGGTAGGTGCAGAGACCAGGATGAAAACTTTGGGCTCTTGGCCCCATGATAGTGTCTAGGGGTGAGTGCCTGCAACCCCACTGTTACAAAGCTCTTTCTTTCAGCTTTGCCGTCTGCAGATGGCTTTGAGTGTTAATCAGCTCGATGGACCCTCTGCCTTATTGCAAGGAAGAGGGCCAGTGTGACAGCCTTCCGTATCCCAAGCTGTTCCCCAGCATCCCGGATCACACGCAGGCTCGAAGGATGAGTGGAAGATTTTACTGAATGGTGGAGGTGGCTCTCAGTGAGATAGATGGGGAGCCAGAAGGTGGAGGGGTGGGGGATATAATCTTCCCCTGGAGTTCAGCTGTTCTCAGTCAAACTCCTCTCAATATTCAGGTGCCTCTTTCCTCCTCTGCCATGCCACCCTGCTGCTCTCTGCCGCTCTCCACCGCTCCTCTTGACATTCAGCAGTTTGTGTGTGTGCCCACTAAGGTCTTGGGTTAAATGGGGGCAAGATGGGGGAAGTGGTGGGCCAAAGGCAACTTTTTGGGTGCAAAAACAGGAATGGCTGTCCTCTTTTAGGGCCACTGGTCTTCAGACTTGAGGGTGGGGCATTTGCCGGGGACCCGCCCTCTTCTACCCAGTATTTTCTGTCTCCTGTTCATATGTATATGAAACTTTGCCTGTTCAAGTTAGGGTGTGGTTCTTTTTGTTTTTTTGTTTTGTTTTTTTTTTTTGTTTTGTTTTTTTTGAGATGAAATCCCACTCTGTAGCCTAGGCTGGAGTGCAGTGGCACTGTCTCGACTCACTGCAACCTCCACCTCCTGGGTTCAAGTGATTCTCCTGCCTCAGCCTCCTAAGTGGCTGGGATTACAGGCACGCACCACCACACCCAGCTAATTTTTTTTTATTTTTAGTAGAGACGGGGTTTCGCCATGTTGGCCCGGCTGGTCTCAAACTCCTGACCTCAGGTGATCCGCCCATCTCGGCCTCCCAAAGTGCTGAGATTACAGGCACCCGGCGGTTCTCATTTTTTTGATTGGATCCTATCAGATGCAATGGGCTGAAGTGAGTTAAATTACATATTATCCTTGTGCTTGAAAACTGAAGATTAGTACCAGTGCTTCCTCCTCACCCACTCATATACAGGGCATATTTGGGTCACTGCTAGTCCATGGTAACTAGCTTTGTTATTAAAAAATATCATGGTTGTAAATGCAGTTATTCACTCTAGTGGAATATTACTGTGCAGGAGTAGCCCTTCAAAGTCATTGATCCCAAAAATGGTTGAGCTGAGAGAATGGAATAATTGTGTAAGTGTGTTTCCATAGTTAAAAGTCTATTATATTTTAATTTAAACAAGAAACATCAAATGAGAACTTTTCAATTCTATTACTTTATTATCATGCTTGGTAGCTTAAAAAATTTCCACCTGGTTATTTCCTTTTGAGTAAATTAGCAAATGGCAGTCATGTAAATTATCTTTTAAAAATTTCCACAAGTAGGAGGCTGGGGTAAAAGAAAAGCACTCCTACACTTTCAGAGGATGTGGGGTTGGTGAGGCAGAGAGACGGAAGATGAGCTATTGTGACTAATTTATTAGTGCTAACTTGTTACTAATAGATGGTTTATTTGTAGACATCTAAATATGATTGTGTTCATTTTCACATTTGACTTTTCCTTTGAAGTTATATGTGTAAAATAGTTGGTGATGATATGTTTCTAGAAATTGAAGGAGGAAAGAATAAAAGCAAATTAACAATCATATTATTGATTCCATAGCAACGTGTTAAATTTGCTATATCCAGTAGCCTTTACATTAGTATAGAAGTAATGAGCCTGCATTTTGTATTAACTAAATTATATTATTTTTAATAAATTAGTAAAACAGCAGGACACCAGAATCTTTTTGAGAGATTTTCTACTTCCTGGTCCTACTGCTTTAACTTCACTGTTTGTGACAACTTTGTGTAGAGAGAGATTATTGAAGATAAAACTGATGGCCCTGGCTCTGTAGGTGATCTTCCCAATGAAACACTCATGGAGATAGTATTTTACATAAATTTTTAAAAGCAGTGATGACTTCTGTGTAGGAGTCAGTTTTTTTAAACTTAGATTATAAATGACTGTGTATACAGTGAGAGTTGCTGAAAAAGAAAAAATGCTTGCAATAAAGTTACAAATAGTCATTTTCCCCCTGCAATTGAAAGAATGATGCTTCATTCAAGTCTTTGACGCCTTAGATTCAGTAAGGGTGTTAAGTACTAGAGGAAGTTTATAATTACAAAGAGCTGCATCTAATAATCTTAAAGGCAAATAGAATGCTTTGCAACAGACAGTAACAGGTAATAAAATAATTTAAAATATATATTGCTATCAAATACTTTTTTTTTCTTACAGGCTGGCCCCTGCAGGAAAATATAACATGAAATTCAAGCATATTGTATCTAAGAAGTTACTGTTTAAAAAAATAAAATGGTCCCTTCAGTTGGGGTTGAATCATAATTCTAAAAGACACAATCCTGAACACCATAATCCCAAATGTTGAAATCCTGAAAGATCAAAATCCCTAATGTCTAAAATCCCGAAGGATTGAAATTCCATTAATTCTGGAAAAAATAATTTTTACAAACTTTTTAAAAGATGTTTATTTACATTTTTAAAAGGAGATTTGAGAATCATAAAATACCACAGAACATAAACCACTTTACACCATAAAATAGGCAGTAATAACATACATATTTTTGCAAGCATAAATAGATATACTAAGGATAGTCACATGGGTATAACAGTGATGAGCAGGTAAGCCATATTCATAAAGAAATAGGTCACAAAGTGAAATGTGTAAATACATATCACTATGGTTGGTAATTGTATACACGCAGTATTATAACTGTAGTCATCTAAAATACCATGATGAACAACTAAGTCTTTTGATGAGGTCAGCCAAAAACTGTAATGATTCACCACCACATATGCAGTTGCCCAAAGAGCCAAGATCTCAAGAGATTTTGTCTTTCACAAATACAGATGTAAAAAAAGGACATCTCTATTTATTGAGGAAATTTCAACGTTTTCACATATACACACAGTGCTTACACACAAAGTCAGTGTTGTGATAATACACTTTTGTAGAGTCACATTTACTAAAATGCATATAACGAATTAGAACTCTCTAAACCTTTATACAATTTATACCTCCAGAATTGGAAATGATGTGAAGATGAAAGATAGCATAGCTAATTGGCACAATGTGTGAAGGGGCAGAAGTAATACATGATTGAATAATTTGGCATGGGAGATTTTGCCTACTTTTTGCCTGCATTTTCACTTCTGTGAAATTTTGGAGAGTGGTGTACTCTACACATTTTGTAAGTATATGTTGTCTATTTGGAAGTCTGGTTATTGTTTGGCCATTGCAATTAAGTATTTTTCTGCTTTCACATCACCAGTAATAATTAGCTTTTAAACTTCTGTCTTTCACCATTAAGGAGCTTAGTGCGCTCAACTTACCATAGACTTTTTTTTTTTTTTGAAGGGACAATTCCATAGATGTCTTCCATTGTGTTGTAAGGAATACAATAAGAAGGAATGATTGGCTTCTCCAAAACTAGGTCTGTATTAGGGTTCTCCAGAGAGAGAACCAATAGGATATGTATATAGATAGAAGAGATTTATTAGGAGAATTCACGTAAGAGATTCTAGTGGTTGAGGAATTCCACAACAGGCCACCTGCAAGCCAGAGACTCTGGGGTTGCAGTAGCAAAGCTCAGTCTAGTTCCTAAGGCCTCAGCCAAGGAAGCTGGTGGTGTAACTCTCAGTGGGAGATTGAAAGCTTCAAGGACCCTGAGGGGCTGCTTAGTTTAAGTCCTGGAGTACAAAGGCCGGTGAGCCTGAAGTTCTCATATCCAAGGAAGGAGAAGAAAAGTCTTGTCCTAACTCTCAGAGACCAATCCATTTTCTGTATTTGCTCTCTTGGCTTCTGGCCAATTGATGGTGCTCACCCACAGTGAGGTAAGATCTTCCCTACCTAGTCCACTCAGACTCACACACTAATGTCCTCTGAAAACATCCTCCCAGACACACCCAAAATAGTGCTTTAACAGGTTTTTAGGTATTCCTTAATCCAGTCGACACCTAAAATTAAGTCCATAAGTCTACCGTTTGACCACGTACCCATACGCATTTCCTTAAACTATACTTAAGTTTCCAAATAAAGACATTAACAAAGGAATAGTTCCACCTAACACGATGCAACTCATATGATGCAAATATCATGTATACAACCCAAAAATGCGCTAAACCTTTCCCCAGAATTCGACTTTCAGGATTTTGACATTTCAAGATTTTAATCTTTCAGAATTGTGATTTTCAGGATTTTAGACTTCTGGGATTTTGATATTTTGGATTTCAACATTTAGGATTGTGTGTTTTGGGATTATGATGAGCACTGCTTTCGTTACCGGTGTCACAATTTAATTAATACAGTAATTTAATTCTGTTGGTGTACCATTTATATTCTAGAATATTCTAGAACTTGAAGCATACTTTCTTTGAGAGGAGGTCTTGCCCTGTAACCCAGGTTGGAGTGCAGTGGCACAATCTCACTCACTGCAACCTCCGCCTCCCAGGCTCAAGTGATTCCTCCCACCTCAGCTGGGACTACAGGTGCTTGCCATCACATCCAACTAATTTCTTGTATTTTTGGTAGAGACGGGGTTTCACCATGTTGCCCAGGCTAGTCTTGAACACCTGAGCTCAAGCGATCTACCCACTTCAGCTTCCCAAGGTGCTGGGATTACAGGCATGAGCCACCATGCCCAGCCCTCTGTATTTTTCTTAACTTTTTATTTTTTATTTTTTTAAACATTTGCTAATTTATTATAAAGGATTTTACAAAGTATTGACAGGAAGAGATGTATAGGACAAGATATGGGGGAAAGGAGCTCAGGGACCTTCCACGCCCTGCCTGGGTACACCTCCCTCCAGAAACCTCATGCACGTTCGGCTATCCAGAAATTCTTGAACCCAGTCCTTTTGGATTTTTATGGAAGTTTCATTACCTAGGCATGATTGATTACATAATTGGCCATTGGTGATCAACTTAGTCTTCAGCCCCTCTCCGCTCTCCAAAGGTTGGGGGGGGCGGGTGGGGATAAAATTCTCAACCCTGTAGTCATGCTTTGGCCTTTCTGACGTCCAGCCCCTGTCCTGAAGTTATTTATGGGCTGCCAGCCATCAGTCAACTCATTAATATACAAGGAAGCCTTCAGGCATATTTTTCTAGGTTATTAATGGAGGTTAAATTCCCAGACTAGTTACAAAAAGTATTTTTTAAATTCACAGTAAAACTGTAATGTTACTTTATATTCTAGGAACAGGATACTGTGCAGGAAAGACCACTGTCAAATTCAGAGTTTTGTTTTGGGAATGCCTTACCACTTCATTTTCATTCCCTCTTCCTTCTCCAGTCCTCTTTCTCAGGTAGCTGATGTTCTCATATTTCTGTGAGTACACTTTGCATCTTCACTCAGACCTATTCCTTCAATATAGGAGAGCTCAGTTAGCTGCTAAAGAAAATAGTATGAACTAACTTATGATACTGTATGGATGTGCCTTAAGTAAATAAGATTTCAGGTAGATAATAAATATGGGGAAATGGCCAGGTGCAGTGGCTCATGCCTGCAATCCCAGCATTTTGGAAGACTGAGGTGAGAGGATCACTTGAGCCCAGGAGATTGAGGCTGCAGTGAGCCGTGATCATGCCACAGCACTACAGCCTGGGCGATAGAACAAGACCTGGTCTCAAAAAACAGGCAGGGAAGTACAGGTGATTTGGAGGAAGGATAATTTGGAGTGGAAGGATCTCCAAAGAGGCAAGCCTCCCAGTTGCTGCTGTGTCCAGTCTTTTGTTATAGGTGTTCCTGTATTCCAGAACTTAAAGTTTCTGTGAACGCGTGAACTGAAAATTTTTCCTCCAACTACTCACATTACATTAGCAGCAAGCGTTCACGGGATAAATGAGGAGGGTAAGACTAGAGCCTTTGGTGTGTATGATTTTCTCAGTTCAAGACTATAGTTGTATATCATTCTAGTCTTTTTTAGTTATTAATATTATATGAGCTAGTAAATTAATTTTTTCCTCACTTCAGTGACATTGCGTTTAATTTCTAATCTTAAGACAAATAGTAATCCAAAGTTTTAGAAAAAAGAAATTCCTGCAGTAACTAGAAAAAGTTGTCAGTCTCTGATTTAAATATATATTAAGTACTATTAATTATGGGTCCAGGTCAATCATGATAAATATCAGTAAAGTTTAAAAGATAATCTTGTTCAGTAACTCACTTCACTAAATCTCTGTACTCAGGATAAATATCAGTAAAGTTTAAAAGAAAATCTTGTTCAGTACCTCACTTTACTAAATCTTAATGCTTGAAAACGTACATATTTACAGCCAGATCTTAAACTGGAGAGTGGTTGAATGAACCCACTCTGTGGTCAAATGTTTGATATTTGGCCAGGTACAGTGGCTCACACCTACAATCCTAGCACTTTGGGAGGCCGAGGTGGGCGGATCACCTGAGGTCAGGAGTTCGAGACCAGCCTGGCCAACATGGTGAAACCCATCTCTACTAAAAATACAAAAATTAGCCAGGTATGGTGGTGCATGCCTGTAGTCCCAGTTACTCAGGAGGCTGAGGTGGGAGGATCACTTGAACCCAGGTGGCGGAGGTTGCAGTGAGCCAAGATTGCACCATTGCACTCTACCCTGGGCAACAGAGTGGGACTCTGCCTTAAAAAAAAAAAAAAAAAGTTTGGTATTTGCTGTTGACTTAATGTAGTTTGATGCTCCTAGATTAAAAGCTGTGTTTACTACTTAGCTGTTTCCCTATATGAGTAGTTGCAACATTAAATGCCTGTAGACCCCAGACATGTAAATTAATGACTTGGATAGAGAAAGGACAGTGGGGAACGAGAGAGCTCTTACCCTAATTCACCAGCTGCTACCTATCTGCTTATTACTGCCATATGGGAATGCTGGCCGGTGTTTGCTGAGTCTTTTGATTTTTCAGTGAGAGCTAGGTCCAGTTGCTTGTGTATAGTGTCTCAATTTTGAAATATTGGCAATTAATTCAAAATATCTGTGGGAAAAGACCCCAAAAGACTGTATGAGCCAAACAAAATATGCCTGGGGAATTTATTCTTAGGTATTTTGCGCATTCTGTAGTTTGCCAGGTGTACATGAAAAACAACTCTCTGGTAGTGAGTTTTGATTCTTTAATTCTACGGTGGTCTCTGTGCTTTCATCATTATTCACGTACCTGGAAATTGTACAGTTCTGAATGCATTTGGAAACGGGTGTACAAATGGTCGGCATGGCTAGGGAAGGGAAACAACTCAGGCTGTTTTGATACCTTGAGCAAAGAGAAATCGCTAAGGTAAAGATACCCAACTGACAGATAATGTAGAAATCCCTTACTGTCTTTCTGGCCTTATATTTCTATTATAGGCCTGTATGCTTTGTTTAATTTATCCTGAGATCTCAGATTTTTAACCAGTATTCTAAGCTTCCAGAACTATATAAACATGGTATATATTCAAGAGTGATTTTATGAGTATTTCAGTGGAAGGATAGAGGAGAGCAAATCAGATAACACTAACTTGTAACCATGTTAACTTGAAAATTACATGATTATTTAAAGTTCTTACAAAATGCTTATGTTAAAATTAGTTTTTAGAATGTCAGTTTTCTTGTTTAATTTTCTGCATTGTATTAATATATAGCCAGCCGTAGTAATTTTTTTTATTAAACAGTTAAATTCACTGTTGTTTTGACTATTTTTACTTGAAAAACAACAGTGGATTAAACTGTTTAATACAAAATTACTATGGCTGGCTATATATTAATCTAAACAAGACTTTTTTAATACAATGCAGATAAATTATTATAGGTTTGAAAATGAACATAATAATGAAGGCTTTTAAAAAGTCTTTTTCAGGCCGGGCACTGTAGCTCTTGCCTGTAATCCCAGCACTTTGGGAGGCCGAAGCAGGCCGATCACCTAAGGTCAGGAATTAGGGACCAGCCTGGACAACATGGCAAAACCCTGTCTCTACTAAAAATACAAAAATTAGCTGGGTATGGTGGCGGGCGCCTGTAATTGCAGCTACTGGAGAGGCTGAGGCATGAGAATCGTTTGAACCTGAGGTTGCAGTGAGTTGAGATCGCACCACTGCACTTCAGCCTGGGCGACGGAGTGAAACTCCAACTCAAAAATAAATAAATAAAAATAAATAAATAAATAAAATAAAAAATAAGTCTTTTTCAAAATAAATTTTTATTAGTTTTAAATTTGTAGAAGCATAGGGAAGATAGTATAGTGAGTTCACATATAGCCACAGTTTCCCATTAGTCAGATCTTATATTCACATAGTATGTGTCACAATTAATGATCCAAAATTCATATATTATTATTATTATTATTATTAACTAAGTCCATACTTGATTCAGATCTCCTTAGGTTTTTCTTAATTAATTTTTTTCTGTTCCAGAATCCCATCTAGGATACACATTACATTTGTAATACCTCCTTAGGCTCCTCTGAGCATGATTATTTTCCAAACTTTTCTTTTAGGAGTAATGGCCATGTAATGTAGTATGTAGAATATATGAATTTGTCTAATATTTTTCTCATTATTAGACTGGGATTATGTTTTTTTTACAGGGTGGGGGGAAGAAGACCACAGAGATAAAGTGCCATCATCAAAGATGTATATTCTCAACATGACTTAGCACAGTTGATGTTAACTTACCTGGCTGGTTTAATACTGTTTGTCAGATTCTACACTGTAAAGTTATTCTTCACCCTTCCATACTGTACTTGGAAGGAAGGAAGCCACTATTTGTAGCCCACACTTAAGAGGTTAGGCTGTCTCCTTGAGGGCAGAATCTAGATAAACTATTTGGGATTCTTCTACATGGGAAATTTTTCTTCTCCCACATTATATTTATTCAGTGATTTATTTATGTCAGTATAGACTCATGGATATTTATTTTATACTTTGGTTAATAATCCACCACCACTTTATTTTGTTGCTCAAATTATTCCAACTTTGCCCACAGGAACTCTTTCACTTGTATGTCCCTTTGATATATTCCCTAACTTTTGTGTGTGTATGCGTGTATGCATATGTGTGTATTAGAGGGATATTCTAGTCTTTGGATTGAGAAGAAAATTTGTAAGATGTAAGTTTCATATACAACCTTCCATTTTTATATCCTTGCTAACCATAATACCACATAATAACTAACAAAATTTATTATGTTTATGCTTTACTGCTAGCTTTCTTCATTCAGGTACTTTCAGAAGCATTAATGAACATTGTCTTAGAAGTGAACATTGTTAAGAAAGATCCTAGGAGATTTTTAAGTTATTAGAGCAGTGAAGATTATGTATGCTTGCTTACAGGGAAATTTATCAGGAAATGGAGTTGTTAGGCCAGTGAATATGTATTTTCATTTTTTATTTTATATTTTTTTTTATTTATTTATTTTTGAGACGGAGTCTTGCTCTGTCGCCCAGGCTGGAGTGCAGTGGCACAATCTTGGCTCACTGCAACCTCTGCCTTCTGGGTTCAAGTGATTCTCCTGCCTCAGCCTCTTGAGTAGCTGGAACTATAGGTGCGTGCCACCACACCCAGCTAATTTTTGTATTTTTAGTAGAGATGAGATTTCATCATGTTGGCCAGGCTGGTCTGGAACTCCTGACCTCATGTGATTTGCCCACCTCAGCCTCCCAGGATATGTATTTTCAAGAAGACGGGAGAAAAATTTCTTCAAAGGAACATTTAAATAGTTAATAAACATCTTTGAAGCTATCTCTCTGGTACATAGTATTAATAGTCTTTTTGCATTTTTTCTTTACTGTTTCTTCTTAAGTTATAAAAGTAACATTCTTCTTTAAAAATAAAGCAATACAAATATCTTCCTTAAATTGTTCCACTCTTCAGAGGTAGCTGTTTACAAAACTGAGTGTACTAGACATTTTCCTATGCATTCATACAAATATAATTCATTTGTACTTGTATGTTTATATTTAAATAGTGAGATCATATAATACATAATATTCTGTACCATACTTTTTTTTTTAACCTAATGATAAATCTTGGTCATGATTCCATATCAGTGTATTCAAAGCTACTACATCCTTAAATATAATGTTTCATAGTATGGACATTCCATAATGTGTTAAACCAGAAGTGTTCAATGTTTTGGCTTCCCAGTCCCACACTAGAAGAAGAATTGTCTTGGGCCTCACATAAAATCCTCTAACCCTAATGATAGCTGATGAGCTTAAAAAGAAAAAATCACAAAAAACTCATAATTTTAAGAAAGTTTACAAATTTCTGTTGGGCCACATTCAGAGTCATCCTAGGCCACGGGTTGGACAAGCTTTTATTAAACAGTCTTCTATTAGTGACACTTAGATTGTTAACAATGTTTTGGTTAGAGTTTGTGTCAAGATACCCTTATATTAATATCGTGTCTTTACATGTATGTGGCAATACTTGGTTAGAATTGTTTTCTGGAACCAGAATTTTTGGTTCAGAGAGTATGCCTATGTAAAATTTTGCATTCCAAAATTGACCTCCAAAAGTGCAGTGATAAACATTCTACAACACTTGTTTTTGAAGCTTTATAATTTATAATTACAATCATGTCTCCTTGTTGCTTTCATTTTATTTATTTATTTTGAGACAGAGTCTTGCTCTGTCGCCCAGGCTGGAGTGCAGTGGCGCAATCTCGACTCACTGCAACATCCACTTCCCGGGTTCAAGCGATTCTGGCTCAGCCTCCCAAGTAGCTGGGGTTGCAGGAGTGCCCACCACACCCAGCTAATTTTTTTATTTTAGTAGAGACAGAGTTTCACCGTGTTGGCCAGGCTGGTCTCGACCTCCTGACCTCAGATGATCCACCCCCCTTGGCCTCCCAAAGTGCTGGGATTACAGGTGGGAGCCACCATGCCTGGCACTTTTAATCTTTATGTGCCAGATACTGGGGAGGTTTGAGAATTTGTTTCTCATAAACATTTGCTTTGTGATGGGGAAGCCTTTCTAAGGGTAACACAAACTTAGAAATGATTAAAGATTCACTGACAGATTTGACTACAAAAACATTTATAACGTCTTTATAGTGGGAACCACAAAAGGCAAACAACAGACCAGGGAAGAAAATGCTTTTAACATAGAACTTTGTTTTTATGGTTTACAGATTAATTTATCAGAGAATGAGTTGCAGTTTCTCACTGGAACTTTTGCTGTATGTAAGAAGGTCCAATAAAATATCTCAACAGTCTTTCTGGAGCTACTGTAACAATTCTGTTATTTTAAAAAGTGAATATAAATCTAGATGCACTTTTTAGGGTGAGGGTGGTTTTTTTTTTTAACCCTAGTGAAAATAACTTTTTTGGTAAGTTTCTTAGAATTCCATCATTGATAAGTCAGTTATTGTGCTTCCATGCATGTTGTACATTCCAATATACTCTGTAATTTTTCACAAAAAGGACGATTTTACGTTTTTTATCATGGACACTTCCACATACCCAGACCCCTCTAGGAAACCCTTATTCACTTAGGTTTGTGCCCTTCCATAATTTTTGAAAGCTCCTGTAATTCTGTACACACACGTAGATACATCCACACATATAGACAATGCCTTTGTCAGTTCTGATTTTTCAAAAATGGAATTATATACTTCATTGCATTTAATTATTAAATAAAGACTCGTGAATGTTTCCATGAGAATCTTAGAGTAACTGTATCACAGTTTATTCATTAATTCTCTACTGATGAACGTTTACTTTTTTGTGAGATCTTGACCATCAGGAACAGTATTGCATTGCACGTCCCTTTATTTTAAGTTCACATATACTGGTACTTTTATTTCAGTGGGCTGGATTTCCAGGGATCTTAATGGATAAGGAATAGATTTGACCAGGAATGAGTTCAATTACTGTTATATGAAGACTCTTGAAGCAAAAAACATTAAATATGAGGAAGTTATTTTCTAAAGACAGGGTTTTTCATTCCTGTTGCCCCAGCTGGAGTGCAATGGCAACTCGGCTCACTGCAGCCTCCACCTTTGGGCTCAAGCAGTTCTCCTGCCCTAGCCTCCAAGTATCTGGGATGAGGGTAATTTTAAGCACAGGTTGAGCTTCCCTAATCTAAGAACCCTAAATTAGAAATGCTCCAAAATCTTAAAGTTTTTGAACACCGACATCGTGCCACAAGGGGAAAACGTACCTGAGCTTATGTAACAGGTCACACAGCTGGGTATGGTGGTATTCCTGCAATCCTAGTACTTTGGGAGGCGGAGGCAGACAGATCGCTTGAGCTCAGGAGTTTGAGACCAGCCTGGGGAATATGACGAAAAACATTTCTATCAAAAATTCAAAAATTAGCCAGGCGGTGGCACACCTGTAGTTCCAGCTACTCGGGAGGCTGAGATGGGAGGATTGCTTGAGCCTGAGAGGTTGAGGCTGGAGTGAGCCAAGATCGCACCACTGCACTCCAGCCTGGGTGACAAAGTGAGAGACCTTCCAAAAAACAAAAGAAAAATGCAGGCGCAACACAGTTTATTCAGTGTCCCCAAGGGAAAAAACAACCTGCGCCCTTCAAATGTGATGTATCTTTTCTGCACGTGCATACTCAGATTCCCACACAAGCACGCCCTCCGAGGGTAATAAGACAGCTCAGTGTGCACAACCTTTGTTTCATGCACAAAGTTATTTAAAAACATACGTAAAATTACCTTCGGGCTAAGTGTAGAGTTTACATGAAACATAAATGAATTTCATGTTTAGACTTGGGTCTCATACCAAAGATATCTCATTAATGTGTATGCAGATATTCCAGAATTTGAAAAAATCTGAAACACTTCTGATCCCAGGCATTTTGGATAAAGGATACTCAGCCTGTACTAATTTATCTTAACGAAATCTAGGAACTAAGATGAGGAGAGATAGAGGAGGGAGATAAAACATCTTAAAGGTCTAATAGAGGAAGAGGAAAAACAAGAACAGAGGAAATAAACTAAACCTAGAACCTAAAGGTCTCATCCTTTAGGTGGATAACTAGGGAGAATTGGAGCACGGGAAATTCAGTGTGGAAACTTTTTCATGTCGTATGTCTAGAAAAGGCACAGCTATCAGAATGAATTTAGAACTTCTAAATAAGTGTGGAAAACAGAATAAAAACAAACTTGGTAGCACAAATAGGGAAAAGGAAGGGGGAGATTAAATGATAAATATGGAAGGAATAAAATTAAATGTGAATAATTTGAGTTCACTCTTAGACATAAAAATGCTCTTTACAAGGACTTTTTAATTTAAAGAGTGAAAAATGAAATTTAATATTTATATAAAATTAGAAAAAAGAAAAAAGTTCAAATTAATGAAGCAGAAATAAATAGAATTAAAAATAAATGAATTCTTTGAAAAAGAGTAAATTTATAAGTAAGTTTAACTGTTGCACATCTGACCAAGTGAAAAAAGAGAGAGCAGAAGTAGGCAAAATCAGGAATAAGGAGACAACCATGGATCTAGGGGGGAGGAAGTAAGTTTTCTGCTCTGTAGCACCAAATTTGAAAACAAGAAGAAATGGTGGCTTTCCATTTAAAATACAAACTACTGAAATTGAATCAAGAAAAGTCAATGGATACAAGTTCTATTGTTAAAACTATTATAGGCCATAAATAAAAGCTTCCAAATTTATTTTACAAAGTACTTTAATATCAAAACCTAACAAATAATGTTTAAAAAGAAAACTGTAGGCCAGTTTCACATATGACAGAATATATATGCAAAAGTTTAAATAAAATATTAGGAAATAGAATCCAGCAATATATGCGAAAAATCCTTATAACAAAACAGATGGTATTGCAGGAATTCAGTGCTGGTTCTGTACCTCAAAATGTCTATATACTATATTAAATTGAAAAGCTCATTTGAAAAAAAAAAAACCTGTATTCAGTAGATGCTACAAATGGCCTTCGATAAAATCACCATTCCCAATAAAAACTCTGTAAAATGGGAATAGAGGGAAATTATCTAAATGTAATAGGGACTACGTTTTAGAAAGTAATAGGACATAATTTTAAATGATAAAATCACGAAAATCTCCATTGTAAACAGGTTACAGATAGGCATCCCTGTTAGTACTATTTTTATTTAACATAGTGTTAATAGTTTAAGACAAAGTAAAATGTTGAAGAATAGATTAAAATAACTGTGCAAAAGATAGTAAAAGGAGGACTTGCCTTTTCGCATTTTAGATTATAGCAATATGTAAACATTTAAGGAATAGAAAAGTATATTAGTAGAACAAGTAGAAAGTGAAAAAATTCTGGTACAAATTGGGAAGTTGGTATATAACAACATAGTGTTCAGTTCAATGGGAAAAGTTTAATAAGAGGATTTGGTATCAACTGGCTGTCCAAAGATAAAAATGGACCGTCACATCACATACAAAATTATTTTTTAGATAAAGAATTAAATACAGGCACTCCTTAATTTGCGTGGTGCACCTTGAGGTGTTGCAGAAATGATGAGAGCTGAAACTGCAAAGCACTTTTAATACTTTATCAGTTGGAAATTTTATAGTTTTCCTGTGACCGTTAAAGTTTTCATTAAACTATTAAAAACACCCATGACTGGTCATGAATGATTGGGAAATGGAAAAGAATTAATACACTACAAATACAAAAAATAGAAAATATTTAAAATTATCTGAAAATCTGAAACATTAGAAAAATTGAGAACTAGGCGGGGCGTGGTGGCTCATGCCTGTAATTTCAGCCTTTTGGGAGGCTGAGGCAGGTGGATCACCTGAGGTCAGGAGTTCGAGACCAGCCTGGCAAACATGGGGAAACCCCGTCTCTACTAAAAATACAAAAATTACCGGGCATGGTGGCACATGCCTGTAATCCTTGCTAACCAGGAGGCTGAGGCAGGAGAATCGCTTGAACCCGGGAGGCGGAGGTTGCAGTGAGCCGAGATAGTACCACTGCACTCCAGCCTGGGCAGCAGAGTGAGACTCCATCTCAAAAAAAAAAAAAAAGAAAAAAAAATTGAGAATTAGGATGTTCTATTTGTAAAAAGCTTATCAAGAATACTTTCAATGATGCTTGCCTTCTAATTGTATAACTTAAGATATGGAACAAGCATCTCTTCTGTGCCTTGCCAAATTGTCATTTTCTTTTCTAAATTTGTATTAGTTTTCAACATTTTATATAGTACTTTGCATTTCCAAAGTCACGAAATATTTCAGAGACTTCCTTTAATGTGATGTTTTTTTCCTCTGGGATATCTTCATCTTTTGGTCATAACCAGTTTCCAATTCCACTTTCAGCATTGCCACTTTTTGTTTCCTTGCTGCACTTTCACTTTTGTTGGTCAGTCCCCTCTTTTGACTGTTTACTTTTGTAAAATGTCAAGTCAGTGTATCACTGGGAGACGGGAAGGCAACACAGTTACACACTTTGCTGTTCATGCATATACTGAGTAACAAACAGGTGCCCAGTAACCAGTTGCTGTCAAATTTTGGGAAAAGTTATGTGATTGCTTACTGATCATGATGCACATCTCTTATTTACTTAGTGATTTGTGGACCAAACATCCAGAAGCTATGCACTTACTCAAAGTTGATATACTGTGGTAACTAAGAGTTGAACCAGGTTGTTGGGGACTGTTATTTATACTGTGATGACTGGTACCTGTGTATTTCAGAACTGTGCAAAAGCAAAGACTGCTTGTGTGTTCATGACACACACACAAAATCTTGAAAAATAATCTGAGAGACTGCGTATTTAGTCCTTCCTAATGAAGACTTTCTAGTCTTTATATTATTCCCAGAAAGTATAAAAAGATGGACATATTTCATAATATAAAAATGAATTTTTATGGTAAAAATAACAAAGCCAACAGGGAAAACAATAGATCCAGAAAATTATTTCTAAAACTGGTGATGAACAAAAGGTGAATTTCTGTAATATATTAAATTCTTGCAGTGTGACAAAAAAAGAGACCATCAGTGTGATAGAGCAACAGACAAAACAAATCCAAATGTCCAACAAATGAGAAAGGAGGTCAGATTCATTATTAGTTAAATAAGTGCAAATTAGAGAAACTGTAGAATTTAATAGGCTGTATGTGACTTCTCGCTAGAGGTAATATAGAGAAAGGCACTCTCAAACTTTGGTGGACATGAGAAAACAACCTTTTGGGAAAGCAATGTGGCCAGTAAAATAAACCTGGCCAGTAAATGTGTTAGTAAAACAGCATATCTGTTTCCTTTATTCTAGCAGTTGCTCTTCTGGAAATCCATCCCATAGCAGAAAATTTAGTATTTCATTTAATTGCAGTAGGTTAGGTAGTACCATAAATGTTTTTGAAACCTGAGTACAGTTTGAGAATATCAGATTTTTAACTTTTTTTTTTTTTTTTTTTTAAAGCATTAAGTAAGGCTGGGCACAGTGGCTCACACCTGTAATCCCAGCACTTTGGGAGGCCAAGGCGGGTGGATTACCTGAGGTCAGGAGTTTGAGACCAGCCTGGCCAACAGGGTGAAACTCCGTCTCTACTAAAAATAAAAAAAAATTAGCTGAGCCTGGTGGCGGATGCCTGTAATCCTAGCTACTCCGGAGGCTGAGGCAGGAAAATTGCTTGAACCCCAGAGGCAGAGGTCATGCCACTGCACTCCAGCCTGAGCAACAGAGTGAGACTCTGTTTCAGAAAAAAAAAAAAAAAAAAAAAAGCATTCATTAGAGCCTGAGTTAGTTTCAGTTTTTTATCTAAGAAGTATCTATTTTAGTTGAAAGAAGTACATTCATTTCTAGCTTTCAACAGTAGGTGTTTTCAGTCTTTGATTCTGGGTTATGAGGTTGCTACAGTTAAAGGGATTTTCAGATCATTTCTATTTTAAGAATATTTATGTATCATAAGAACAGGTCTCTCTGAAATGTAGTTAATTTTTCCTGAAAATAAAAGTAATATGATTTGAATCATTGCTGTTTTAAGCAATGTTTAATAGATATTGATTGGTATTTTCTTTCTCATCAGTTTCGAATTGATTCTATAAATTTGATAAGTTGGAAAGAAAATTCAGATAGCTAGAGATCTGTGTAACAAATGACACCAATTAGCTTAAAATTTAAATCCTGACATAACCAAGTCACCATTGCATGTTTATTTTTATTATTTATTTATTTACTTTTTGAGATGGAGTCTCGATCTGTCACCCAGGCTGGAGTGCAGTGGCGCGATCTCGGCTCACTGCAACCTCCGCCTCCCGGGTTCACACCATTCTCCTGTGTTAGTCTCCCTAGTAGCTGGAGCTACAGGCGTCTGCCACGACACCTGGCTAATATTTTGCTTTTTTAGTAGAGACGGGGTTTCACTGTGTTAGCCAGGATGGTCTTGATCTCCCGACCTCGTGATCCGCCTGCCTCGGCCTCCCAAAGTGCTGGAATTACAGGCGTGAGGAACCACACCCGGCCCATTGTATGTTTATGTGTTCCATGTTAGTCATTTTAGAAAATATTAACATTAGAACTACTTTGTAGTTGGGAAATGGATGGGACTTAAAATAGGTTTTATAAGATACGAAGTACTTAAATATATTAGACTTGGGGAAGTTATTCTCTGTGAACTTTGCAATCTTTATCTGAAACTGTTTGAGCCAGATGTGAATCAGAATTCAGAAATGTTGTTCGTTCAAAAAAGAATATGGTGCATATATCGTATTACACAATAACTTCAAAGGGTCCTTTGGTTGCGGCTCATAAACACAGCAAAATACATGAATATTCTCACTAATGGAATAAAAGCTATCAAATATTTCATTCCTTTGTATTGTTGAAAAATATTCAGCCATATGGATTTATTACATTTTGCTTATCCATTCAAACCATTGATGGACATTTGGCTTGTTCCTAGTTTTAGGCTGTTATAAATAGTGTTGCTGTGAACAGTCACATATTTTTCTTTTGGCCAACAAGCTTATCTTCGTTTTGGGTGGATTGCTAGGAGTTGAATTGCTGGTTTGAATAGTAAATTTATGTTTAACTTTTTAAGAAACTGACTATCCAAAGTGACTGTGCCATTTTACATTCTCCTTAGCAGTGCATGAGAGTTACAGTTTCTCTGTATACTCACAACACTTGGTATTGTCTTTTTAAAATTATAGCCATTCTGGTGGATGTGGTTTCTCATAGTTAAATTCATATTTCCCTAATGGCTAATAATATTGAACATCTTTTCATGTGCATTTTCAGCCATTTATCTTCTTCGGTGAACTGTCCATTTAAATCTTTTGCCCATTTAAAAAAACCAGGTTGTCTTTTTATTAGAGTTGTAGTAGTTCTTTATGTATGCTGGATATGAGCCCTTTGTTAGATATATCATTTATAAACATTTTTTTCTCAGCCTATGGCTTGGCTTTTCATTTTTTAATGGAGTCGAAGTGCAGAAGTTTTTTATTTTGATGAATTGAAGTCCAGTTTATGAACTTTATAAAAATAGATCATGTTTGGTGTTCTAAGAACTCTTCAAGAAGTTTCATAGGTTTAGCTCTTCATTTAAGTATGGTCCATTTTGGGTTTTGTGTATGATGTAAGGTAACCATTTCATTTCATTTTTATGCATGTAGGTATTCAGTTGTCTCAGTACCATTTCCTGCACTGAGAATGGATCACATGCCCTCTGGTTCAGCCTATATTAACATTTGTTTCTAGGAAAATGTTTTTAATTTCTTTTTCATCAAAAAGTCACTTATACAATGAGTATAAATGACTAAGGGAAAACCTATTTCTGTTGAATTTTATTTCTATTCAGAGCAGTTACTAGAGAATATAGAAATTAAAGGAATCAATCACCTTTAAAGCTGGGTTTCCTACCATTGTATTTCATGTTCTGAAGTAAGGATGTGTTGTGTGTGCCAATTGGCCCATGATAGACGTACACAGTAGACTGTGGCACCCTTTCTGCCTTATCCCCAGCAAGTTGAGATTGAGGCTCATGCTATAATTATTTATGGCAGCTAGACTCTGCTTCTTTGAATCTAATTATGTACATCCTGGGCTTGTAGGTCTCTGAAGTTACTAGGGGTTACATTCTGTATAAGGGGGTTTACTCTTAAGGATTTTGGACCTCCCACATGATATTTAGCTATATGTTGGGCTAAAGTCTTCACTTCAGATTTGAGCCATGTATTTACCTTCATTATGACTGCTTGACTATGGGAGTCACAATGTAAAGGTACAGATCAACCAGACATACTATGTTAGTGTTTTTGGAAAGTAAGTTCAAAGCCAGAAATACTGTGGAGACTAAGCTGAAGTCGGAATTGTCCTTTTCAGAGTGTTTTATACGGAGAAACAGTTACATAGCATTATGAGAACTAATTCAGTGGATGAAACCTAAAAACATTCCCTTTCTATGTTATGTACTAGACGTTTAAAAAAAAATCTCTACTCCCATTAAAGTCAGGTTTCTTAGGAATTAGGTTAGCATCAAACATGCTCGTGTTTTTCCAAGATTGAAACCCTTTGTGCCAAGGCATCAATGTGGTTGCTTCTGTAAGCCTAGTTTATAGCAAAGAATATACAAGAATAGAGAAATTATGGGCCACACCATGTCAGGCTAGGGAATAGGGAAGTTTTGGGGTTATGATTGGTTCGTGCCATCAGAATGCTACAAAGAGAGTAAGCCCTGGAGCCAGAAGTTTTAGAATTCTCAGAAAGTCTGGAGATTGTGTTATAGCATCCTTATTGGAGATTATTTAGGGATTCAAAGCTACCAGAAACTTAGTTTTGTGAATGGTTATTTTCACATCCTAGCATTGAGTATATATGGGAATGTGAATCATGTTAAATTCATAATTTATTTTCTTTGAAAATGCTAAACTGCTACTGAAATAACTACTGCACTGGGCCGTTTGCCAGGGATGGTAGACTGAGATATGGGGAAACAAGTGTCTCAACCAGAACAATGTGGAAGTAAGATTATTGGATTTCATCACAAGTAAGAGATTCTCCTGAATTCTCACAATTTGGGAGAGAGATGATATAAAGGCAACATACTCAGAAGTAAAAATGGTGGTGGACAAGCTCAACCCTGAGATTCCGAGGTAGACTTATATTTATATTATGAATTTTGTATTATGCATATGGCACTATGTATTATTTGTGAATATGAGATACAAAATGTCTTCCCAGTTTGTAGCCTTTTATTTGATTTTCTATGGGGTTTTGTTGAACAGAAGTTTTTAATTCTATTGTATCTGCAGTTATTATTATCTTCCATTATGGTGTGTATTTTCTGTCTTAAGAAAACCTTCTTTGCCCTAAGGTCTTAAGATGTTCTCCTATGTTTTCATCCTAAAGTTTGTTGTTGTTGTTTTATTTTTTTCCTTGTAACGGAGTTTCGCTCTTGTTGCCCAGGCTGGAGTGCAATGGCATGATCTCAGCTCACTGCAACCTCCGCCTCCCGGGTTCAAGTGATTCTCCTGCCTCAGCTTCCTGAGTAGCTGGGATTACAGGCATGCACCACCACACCCAGCTAGCTTTTGTATTTTAGTAGAGACAAGGTTTCTGC
Organism: Pongo pygmaeus; assembly: GCF_028885625.2. Taxonomy (NCBI): domain Eukaryota; kingdom Metazoa; phylum Chordata; class Mammalia; order Primates; family Hominidae; genus Pongo; species Pongo pygmaeus. The sequence continues at coordinate 86,745,091 of NC_072378.2, forward strand.
ATGGTGGTCAGGCTGGTCTTGAACTCCCGACCTCAAGTGATCCGCCCACCTCAGCCTCCCAAAGTGCTGGGGTTACAGGCATGAGCCACCACACCCGGCCTCATCCTAAAGTTTTAAAGTATTGCTTTTTACATTCAGTTACTTGTCCATATAGGATATAGTTTTGTTGTATGCTTGGAATAGTTATAATTTTTCTTTCCTGTTTAAATGGTTGTTTCAGATTATTTATGGAATAGTCTGTACTTTCCTCACTGGTTTCTGATGGGACTTTTTTATATACCATGCTCCCACATATATGTAATTCTGTTTTAAAGCTCTTTCATTTCTGTTATCTATGTGTATAACAAAATCACACTGTCTTAATTTCTATAGCTTTGGGATAAGTCTTGCTATCTGATTAGGGCAGATAATCTTCCAGATTCAAAAACCTGGCTCTTCAAAATTGATTTGGCCTTTTGTATGATTTTTAGAATCAACGTGTCAAGTTCTGTAAATAATCCTATGGAGAATTTCATTGGCATTGCTTTGACTTTTTAAATTTGGCTCGTATTGTCATCTTCAACTTGTCTTCCACTATCTATGTATGTGGCATTTCCATTTATGCACCCTTCCTTTTATTCTTTAAATAAAGTTTTATACTTTTTTTTGAAAAGATCTTATAAATACTTTGTTAGATTCATTCCTAGGTACTTCACGAGTTTTGTTATTGTGAATGTTATCTTTTTAAAAATTATAGTTTCTAATTGCTTTTTAAAAAAATAGAATTGCAGTTGATTTTGTGTATGGATCTTATATCTAGCTACTATACTGAATTCTCTTGAAGTTCTTACGTGTGCATTGTCTGCAATGGTGGCATTTTTATTTTATCTTTCTGGTTCTTACTGCTTTTATTTCTTTTTCAGATTGTGCTGATTAGCCCTACAGTTTTGAATAGAAGCAGTGATAGGCATTTTCATTTTTGTTTTCTGACTTTAAAGGGAAATGCTTCTAACATTTCATATTCCCAGAATGTAGTTTGCTATGGGTTTTTCTGGATACCCTCCATCACATTAAAGAGCTTTCTTTGATGGCCAGTGATGGTGAGCATTTTTTCATGTGTTTTTTGGCTGCATAAATGTCTTCTTTTGAGAAGTGTCTGTTCATGTCCTTCGCCCACTTTTTGATGGGGTTGTTTGTTTTTTTCTTGTAAATTTGTTGGAGTTCATTGTAGATTCTGGATATTAGCCCTTTGTCAGATGAGTAGGTTGCGAAAATTTTCTCCCATTTTGTAGGTTGCCTGTTCACTCTGATGATAGTTTCCTTTGCTGTGCAGAAGCTCTTTAGTTTAATTAGATCCCATTTGTCAATTTTGGCTTTTGTTGCCATTGCTTTTGGTGTTTTAGACATGAAGTCCTTGCCCATGCCTATGTCCTGAATGATAATGCCTAGGTTTTCTTCTAGGGTTTTTATGGTTTTAGGTCTAACATTTAAGTCTTTAATGCATCTTGAATTGATTTTTGTATAAGGTGTAAGGAAGGGATCCAGTTTCAGCTTTCTACATATGGCTAGCCAGTTTTCCCAGCACCATTTATTAAATAGGGAATCCTTTTCCCATTTCTTGTTTTTGTCAGGTTTGTCAAAGATCCGTGATGTTCCCCTTCCTGTGTCCGTGTGTTCTCATTGTTCAATTCCCACCTATGAGTGAGAATATGCGGTGTTTGGTTTTTTGTTCTTGCGATAGTTTACAGAGAATGGTGATTTCCAATTTCATCCATGTCCCTACAAAGGACATGAACTCATCATTTTTTATGGCTGCATAGTATTCCATGGTGTATATGTGCCACATTTTCTTAATCCAGTCATTGTTGGACATTTTGGTTGGTTCCAAGTCTTTGCTATTGTGAATAATGCTGCAATAAACATACGTGTGCATGTGTCTTTATAGCAGCATGATTTATAGTCCTTTGGGTATATACCCAGTAATGGGATGGCTGGGTCAAATGGAATTTCTAGTTCTAGATCCCTGAGGAATCGCCACACTGACTTCCACAAGGATTGAACTAGTTTACAGTACCACCAACAGTGTAAAAGTGTTCCTATTTCTCCACATCCTCTCCAGCACCTGTTGTTTCCTGACTTTTTAATGATTGCCATTCTAACTGGTGTGAGATGGTATTTCATTGTGGTTTTGATTTGCATTTCTCTGATGGCCAGTGATGTGGGGGGGTGGGGGGGATAGCATTGGGAGATATACCTAATGCTAGGTGACGAGTTGGTGGGTGCAGCGCACCAGCATGGCACATGTATACATATGTAACTTACCTGCACGTTGCGCACATGTACCATAGAGCCTAAAGTATAATAATAATAATAATAATAATAATAATAATAATAAATAAAGAGCTTTCTTTCTGTTCCTTGTCGTAAAGAGATACTGATTCTTCTTTACCTCAAGTTGCATTTTGATTACAATAGTTCCCCCTCCCCCCGCCCCATCCATGGTTTTGTTTTCTGTGGTTTTAGTTACCCTGGTACAAAAGTATTACATACAGTAAGTGGGGAGAGAAAGAGACCACATTCACATAACTTTCATTAATACAGAATATTGTTAATTGTTCTATTTTATTATTTGTGTTAATCTCTTACTGTGCCTAATTTACAAATTAAACTTTATCTTAGGTATGTGTATATATAGGGATAAAATAGTATATGTAGAGTTCACTACTATCCAGGGTTTCAGGCATCCACTGGGAGTCTTGGAATTTATCCCCCATGAATAAATAGGGGACTACTGCATATCTTTTTAATGGTTTTGAGGTAATCATATAATTTCCCCCCTTAAAATCTGTTATTAGAGTGAATTACATTAATATATTTTCCTTTTTTTTTTTTTTAAAGTGAGACAGGGTTCACTGTGTTGGCCAGGCTGGAGTGCAGTGGCATGATCGTGGCTCACTGCAACCTTGACCTCCAAGGTTAAGGTGATCCTCCCACCTCAGCACCCCAGAATAGCTGTGACTACAGGCACATGTCACCATACCTGGCTAACTTTTTGTATTTTTATTAGAGACAGGGTTTTGCCGTGTTGTCCATGCTGATCTTGGACTTCTGAGCTTAAGTGATCTGCCCGCCTCAGCCTACCAAAGTACTGGGATTACAAGTGTGAGCCACTGTGCTTAGCGATTTTCCTAACTTTAAATTATCCTCACGTTTCTAGGATAACACCTACTAGGCCCAAAATACATTTAAAATGTGTATTGCAACGCTTCCTCTTCCCTTCCTGAATAATTCAGTCCTGAAGCCATTATGTGGGTCAAAGCAAGGTATGTATCTGCAATGGGGGGTGGGGTGCTGCAGTGGCCCAGAGTGGAATGTCAAAGCCCAGATTGAATAGTAGTGTCATGATGGGGGAAGGCATCAGAGCCCACTCAAGATAAGGAGGGCACCATAGGGAGGTGGCTGGGGTGGCTGTGTGTGGGGATTTAGGGCCCAGGTGAGATGAGTTAGGCATCCATGGGTGGGGAAGGAGCTACCTGGTATGGGGAGTCAGAGCCAGAGCAGGGTGAGCAGGCATATGGGCAGCCTGGCATAGTATGTGAGAGCCTAAGCAGAACAGGAAGGGACGACTACCTAGAGAGGCGCCTAGTTCCAGCAGGCCGAGTCAAAGCCTAAGCAGAGTAAGGAGGGCAGACACTACTTTAATCAAGGGATCAAAATGAATATCATCCATAATGTGCACCACCTGATAGGATATAGTGAGAAGAAATGACCATTACTTCTGTGCCATTCTCACTAAAAATGCATAACATAAATCTAATAAAAAGAAAATACTAAAGCCAAATTGAGGGACATTCTACAAAATAGGTGGCCTATAATAATCTCCAATGATGCCAGGGTCCTGAAAGAGTCTTTCAAGTGTTACTTAGGATTTAAGGAGACTGAAGGGACATGACAAACGCAAACTGTACTACTACTGTATCTTTTTCTATAAAACGTCATTGGGATAATTTGGCATATGTGAATAATGTCTGCAGATTAAATAATAGTAATGTATCAGTGTTTATTGCCTGATTCTGGTGGTCATACTGTGGTTATGTGGGAGAATGTACTTGTTTGTAGGAAATACATACTCTTTGAAGGTAATGAGGCATTAGGTTGGCCACTAACTACCAAATAGCTTAGGAAAAAAATGTCTTTGTACTGTATCTCCAACTTTTCTGTAACTTTGTGATTGTTTCAAAATATATATTTTTTTAATTTAAAGTTTATTGTAGGATTTGGTTGGTAACATTTAGGATTTTTTTTTTTTTTTTTTTTTTTTTTTTTTTTTTTTGATACTAAGTCTCGCTCTTATCGCCCAGGCTGGAGTGCAATGGCACGATCTTGCCTCACTGCAACCTCTGCCTCCTGGGTTCAAGCGATTCTTCTGCCTCAGCCTCCCGAATAGCTGGGATTACAGGCGCCTTCCACCACACCCAGCTAATTTTTGTATTTTTACTAGAGACGGGGTTTCACCATGTTGGCCAGGCTGGTCTCGAACACCTGACCTCAGGCAATCTGCCTGCCTCAGCCTCCCAAAGTGCTGGGATTACAGGCGTGAACCACTATGCCTGGCCACATTTAGGATTTTAAATCGCTGTGTATGTCTGAGATTGGCCTGTGATTCTTCCTTTCTCATACCGTATGTACCCAGTTTTAATCTCATGTTTATAGTAGCCTCAAACAATGAATTAGTGACTTTTCCCACTCCTTTCATCCAAAACCTTCTGTAATAAAGAGATTATCTGTTTCCTAAAGAATTGTTTGCTGGGGTTTTTCCCCGCTCCCCACTGGCCCCAGACATGATATCTCTCTCTGTCTTCAGGCTGTAGTGCAGTGGCAAGATCATAGCTCACTGCAACCTCAACTCCTGGGCTCGAGCGATCCTCCAGCTTTAGCCTCCCAAGTAGCTGAGACTACAGGCATGTGCCACTACACCTGGCTAATTTTTTAAATTATTGGTAGAGATGAGGTCTTACTATGTTGCTCTGGCTGGTCTCGAACCCCTGGCCTCAAATTATCCTCCCACCTTGGCTTTCCCAAGTGCTGGTATTACAGACATGAGCCACCATGCCCAGCCTGCTTGCTGGACTTTTCTATAAAAATTGTATGATAATTATTTTTTTTTTCTTAACCTGGATTCAGTTTCTTAATAGGTAAAGGACTATTTTTTTCTATTTCTTTGTGAGACCATTTTAAAATGTTAGAACATTTTAATAATATTCTAACCATTCTCATTTTATTCAGATTTTTAAGTTATTTTCAGATAAGATGATTCTTACTCAATAATCTTATTTCAAATAAGATTATTCAATATATTTTGATTTTAAAACATCTTTATTGCTCTTGTAGTTATGGTTCCTTTCTCATTTCCAATACTGTTGATTTGTGCCTTCTCTTTTTCTTGACCAGCTTTGCCACATGACTAGGTTTAGTTTTGTTGACCCTCTCTATGTGTTTTCTTATTTTTTTAAACATCCTCACCACAATCTGTGTCTTTATTTTCTATGTCATTTATTTCTCATCTTAGTTTTATTACTTTTACGTTTTTATACTCTGAGTTTATCCTGTTCTTTGTCCAATTTAAGTTGGCTACTTAGTTATTTTTGCCAAATTTTGCATAATAAACCACAAAAACCTTAGTAGCATTTAATGTAAGCATTATCGCTCACTCATCTGAGGTCTGGCCAAGTATCTGTTGATCTTGAAACATATCTGATAGATATGTTTCAGATTGGCTGTTACCTGATACAGGTTGGACTCAACTGGAGCAACAGGATGACATCTACCTCTCATTACCCTGCTGGGAACAGCAGGCTAATCTGGACGTATCTTCTCATTGTGAGGGCAGAAGCATAAGAGAAAACAAGATGCTTAAACTTACAGCTGTCCTACTATCACTTCTGCCCCATTCTCTTGGTCAGAACAGGTCACATGGGTTAGGAAAATATTTTCTACCATTATGATAAGTACTCCAAAGTCATGTGACAAAGGACAGGGAAACAAGGAGAGGTGAGGAATTCAATCTACCACACTTCCCACCCTCAGTACGTTGCTTTTCCAAGCTCTTCATAACAGAAAAGTTAAAATAGTACCATGAATACCCACATAGCTTTCACCGAGATTCCCCCTTCATTCACATTTTGCCATATTCGCTTTGTCTCACATTTTATTTTATTTTCTGAATCCTTTAAGAGTTAGCCAGTATTATGACATTGCCCCCCTTATATACTTTAAGCTTTTGTCTCCTAAGGCCAAATACATTTTTCTGTATACTCACAACACAATCATCACACTCAGGAAATGTAATATTGACACACCACTATTATCTAATTACAATATATATTTAAATTTCTCCATTTGTCCCAATAATATTTTCTTTGGCTATTCTTTATTTTCTGTTTTTAAATGCAGCCAGTTTTGTTTTATTACAATATATGAATTCCTAACAATCACTTTGTCATGCAAAATTGCACATTAAAGATCACAGGGCTTATCGAAAAAGTATACTTAAGAGACACAGCATGCAGAAACGTCATCACACACGCAGAACCTTATTGAAACAGTAGCGCAGTTTTATACCTGTTAAGTAGTTAAGAAATACATAGGTAGTTTACCTTGAAAAAGATCTGAAGTTTCTTTGCAGAAGTGGGCACCAGAACGAAAGTGGGTGTCGAAAGGGATGTAGTTTGTGAGTTAATGTGAATTAGCAGGAGGAGAGTTCTCTGAAATTGGATAGAAAGTTGTAACACCACTTGTGAATGGGTATCACTATAACACGCATGGTGAACTAAGGTAGCTGGTACATGTTTGATTTGCGTGCGCATGTGCATTTTGCATATTCTAACAGCTCAGTTCATCTGAGTACAGTTGTCTGCTTTCACCTAATGTTTCCCACCAAAAAATAGTACATAAGCAAATGAGAAATTCTTGTTTTGCTAATGTTGTGTCAGAACAAATGTGTATATGTGTATTTTTTTAAGCTGTAACAGAAGTGACAGTATAAACATTTGCATCTAAAACTGTCCCTCTTAAGATTGCTTTAGCTGCATCCTACGAATTTTGATAGGTTGTGTTTTTGCTGTAATTCAAGTTTAAGTATTCTCTGATTTCTATTATGGTTTCTTTTACCCCTGACTGAGAAGTACAGTTTAAAATTTCAAGTTTGTAGTTTCCTTTGTTAGGGTATTCTTTTGTTAAGTGTTTAACTTTATTGCGTTTTATTCAAAGAATGTGGAAAAATGTGAAAAAAGATATAAAAAATGTGAAATATATTCTTTATTTCATGTGACTGTCTATGTGGCCTAGTTTGTGTTCAGTTTTTGTAACTGTTTTACTTGTGTTTGTGAAGAATCTGCATTTTCTAATTGGTGAGTCCAGTTTCTCCAGACGTAAATTATTGTATTTTTTCTTAGCGTAATTTTCTGTGTGTTTATCACCAATTCAATCCAAATTCTCCCTCAATTGTTTAAATCTCCTCTAAGCTTATTCAAGCACATTAGATTATCTATCAATTTCATCTTGAAGAAATTTATCCAAAATCCATCTAATATGCTGTAATTATTTTCCAGGCCCATTGCACAACTGTCTTCTTGGAATCTTACTTCATTCGTCTCTCTCATGTTAGAGCTCCCTTTTTTCTGTGTATCATTCTGACTCCTTTCCTGGTTTATTTTTCATTTTGGTGAAATTCTTTCTTCAGTAACATCCTGAAAAAATGTGCCTAGAAGGTAAAAAATTTTAGACCACATATGTCCAAAAATGACTTTTCTATTTTAATAGTTACAATCGTTGGATATAAATAGTTTCGCCATAGCTTTTAATGCAGTGCTTCATTTTCTTTTTGCTCCAGTGTTGCTGTTGAGAAGTCTGCTGCCTCCTCCCTCACCAATCTTATTTTGATCCTCTCTTTGTTTTTGAGCTCTAAAATTTTATGAGAATGTACTTTGGTACAGTTCTATTTTCAGTAATTGTGCTGGGCATTCAGTGGGTCTTTTCATTCCTAAAATTCATGTTCTTAGGTTCTAGAAAATTAATTTGAATTAAATATTTTCTTTATTCCCCTCAATTTCTCTATTCTGACTTCCTGGAACTCCTGTTATTAATTATGGGACCTCTAGCATTATTCTTTAAATTTTAAAATCTTTTTTCTCCTATCCATAATTTTTATTAGTCTTTTTTTCCATAACTATTTCTTATAACATGGTGTTTTTGTTCGTAGATGTAATATGTTTTCTCACATATCAAAGAATATCAGTGATAGTTTCTTGAAATTTTACTTTCTCCTTGCATGGTTTCTCTTTATTCAAAGTTGCTTTTTTTTTCCCCCTTGTTTTGATTTCTCTCAACATTAGAAGCTTTTTAAAAATGTCAACTGGTCTTTAAATACCATATTTAAGGGTACACTGCTAAAAAGGTGGTTGAGAGCTCCAAGTTCATGTATGACATTTGTTGTGATTTTCACAAATAAGGGGGTCTAGTTTGTTTCAGTCCCTGATGAAGGCATGGTGTCAGAATATTGGGTCTTTTCTTTTTGATTTCCCAGAAAAAGACTCAGCTAGGGACCTGGAAGTTCAGGCAGTGAGTTGGAAAAAAGGGGCTTGCTGTCTATAGGGAGTATGTAAAGTTGACTTATTGCCCTGAAAAACAAGCTACTTTTCCTTGACTGTGTCCAAACACCTCTTTTTAAACTTCTATACTGAGGAAGAGTGGCAGTACCTCGCTTGGGTTTTCTAGCTGTGGAGAATGAGGAGGAAATCAGGGAGGCTTAACTCCTAAAATAGACTTTTCAACCAGTTATCTCATTTTTAGCCCCACTTTCACCCCCCATTTTCAGAGGCATCTGGTGCTCACAGTTCCTGAGCCCTTTGGTGATTATGCAGAGTTAGTGGGTTTTGTTTGTTTGTTTGTTTTTGTTGTTTTTACCTAAAGCCTATTTAGGAGTCACTTTTCTTGGACTGTCAATCTTACATATGCTTTCCAGCTTTTAAGATTTTATTTCTTTTTGTTCCATTCCCATGTTCCTATTCTTATGGATTTATGCCACTTTAAAAAAAATTACTGTAGTTTCAGTGAGGTTTGGGGAGAGGAGAGTAAGGTGCAAAATGAATGTGTCCAGTCTACCATTTCTACACAAAAGCTTAAAATACATTTTAATAACTTAGAAATTTTAAAGAGTATTTCACATTCATCAAAGGCTCCTCAGGGGGTTTAAAAGGTCAAAACTGTAAGACATTATTTGCCACCTTTCAGTCGTGTACAGTGGAGTTTTCCAAAATTTACATGATGTGTGGTATTGCAGCAAATTAAGTGCATAAACTGATATGAGAAACCTGCTCTTTTCTCTTGTCAGGCATTGAAGAGATTTGAAAAATGTAAAACAATGCCTCTCTTTTCACTTTTTTCAGAAAATGCATTTTTATTAAAAATATCTTATTTATGGTAATGTGATGGGTTTATTGTTATTTTAAACTTGTTTATAAGTAAGTAAAAGTCTCAGTTTTCGTTTTGAATATGGTGAATGTCAGTAGTTGTAACTCACATAAACAACGCTTTGGGATCCTCAGTAATTTTTAAGAGAGTAAAGAGTCATGAGATCAAAATGTTTGATAACTTCTGTTCTAGAGAACCCTAGATGTAAATTGGAAGTGGAACATGAATGTAATAATATAACCATAACCAACACACCACTAGGCTTATCTTTACATAGGACAATAATGTAATTTAATCCCCATGTTTATTAAATGTAACACCCCCCGTGGTTTTATTTCTCTTTTATTTTCCCTCCTAGTAATCCTTAAGGCAACTAAAGGAAGCTATCAGAAGTTAATCTATACTCTTTCTCCCTAAAGCATATATGTTCTAGACTCTGCTGTTTTAAATAATGAGAAATAAACTTAAGAGCCAAATTGTTAAAGTGTGCATTTTTGTTCTCAAGAGAGTAAAAATTGGCTCTTAAAGAAAAAAGTTTTTTTTTTAATTGTTTGTTACATGTAAACAGATACATAGTTTAATTTGTGGTATCAAAATTTCATTGAGGATGATGAACAATTAGGAAAAAAAGTCAAAAGTCTCCTTAAGAGGGGACAATAATGAAAAACACTGCGAGAAACACTGTGTTAGAGATCCTTTAACCTCTTACCTATTTCTTCTATCCTAGGCTTGCCCCAGAACACACACTATAGAGCAGATGCAGTAGCCACAAATAACTTTGTGGGGATCTAGTAGCTCCCTTAAAGAATGAGGTGAGGCAGGCCGAGGCGGGCGGATCACGAGGTCAAGAGATCAAGACCATCCTGGCTGACAAGGTGAAACCCCGTCTCTACTAAAAATACAAAAATTAGCCAGGCGTGGTGGTGGGCGCCTGTAGTCCCAACTACACGGGAGGCTGAGGCAGGAGAATGGCGTGAACCCGGGAGGCGGAGCTTGCTGTGAGCCGAGATCATGCCGCTGCATTCCAGCCTGGGGAACAGAGCAAGACTCTGTCTCAAAAACAAACAAACAAACAAAGAATGAGGTGAGGCATGTAGCAACCACAGAGCCTGTGTCTGATCTCAGTGGGAGATCTTGGGTCATCACTCAGCCCTAGCTAGTTGCCATGCTGGGATGTGGGCCCAAAGTTGCCAATTTTTTTTGTTATAAAAGAAAAGCCAGAAACCCAAGTTTTTATGTAAAATATATGACTTCTAAATATTAGGAACTAATTCAAATATTTTTTGAACAATGTGCACATCAAAACATCCATGAGCCACTAGTTTATGAACGCACACATATACTCACTAGTGTAGTCCCTTCTGGTATGGTGGAGTGTGTCTTTAATATATGACTCCTTTCAGCATCCTCAACTCTGAATCATCTTGCTCCTCTTTGAATAACTTCAGTTGGTGGGCCACCACCTGTCTCAGGAGGCCAACTTGTTCTGTTTTTGGTTTACTCTAATGGTTTGGTAGTTTTGTCTTATAGGAAACAGGAAAGTGTCTCTTTTAAACTTCAACCTAGTGGTCCTGGTATGACCTGTGAGACACACAGAATAAAATTAACTCCACTCTTATGTGACAAGCCTCTAGATTTGTGAATTTGGCCAATTTAATGTAAAATTTAATCCAAATTTTGAAAATTGGATTTATAAGTCAATTTTTATTTCTCCAGAAATGTATCACATAGTAGTTAAGAATGAACACTCTGAAGTCAGACTATGAGGATTTGAATCCCTTCTCTGCCTTTTCCTAGCTCTGTGATCTTATGGCTTGTTATTTCATTACTTCTGGTTTGTTAATTTTTAATATAAGCATATTACTATAATTTACCTAATTACTGAATAGGTAGTACATGTAAAGCTCTTAGAACAATGCCTAGCACATGGTAAATATTCAGTAAATATTATTTAGTATCCAGATTAAGCATCCCTAGTTCCATCAGTCATTCATCAAAAAACAGTTTTAAATTTTCTTACCATATTTTTCTTACAGGTTACTCATTAATGGAAGCAATATGGTGCGTTGCAGGAAGACGTTTAGGTTTCGTTCCTTGTCTTTTCCCCTCTGTGCCATCTCCCCCCAACTCATCTTCAAACCAGATTACAGTGACTTTTATCTTTGTCTGTTCATATGTGTATAAATATATATGTGTATAGACATTCATTCATTCTTGAAGGGGTGTGGGAACAAAAACCATTGGTTTAATGGGGAAAAAAGTGTAGGACTTTGGTCAGATGCCAGTCGCAAGTACCAGGTCCCCAAGTCTGTCCAACTTGGCTACAACATTAGGGGTTCTCACAACCCTCTCCTCAGGGTCAGTAATTTGCTAGAATAACTCACAGAACTCAGGAAAATGCTATACTTACTATTACAAGGTATTATAAAGGATACAAATGAACAGCCAGATGAAGAAGTACCTAGGGTGAGATCTGAAAGGATTCTAAGCACCAGAGCCTGTCTCTGTGGAGTTGGGATGTGCCACCTTCCCAGCACATGGATGTGTTTTCCAACTCAGAAGCTCTTAGACTACTGTTGTTTAGGAGGTCTTGTGGAGTACATAGGCATGATTGATCAAATCATTGGCCATTGGCGATTGGGTTCAATCTCTGTGCCCCTTTACCTCCTGCAAGACTGGGGGGTGGGGCTACAAGTTCCATCTCTCTAATCATGGCATGGTCTTTGTAGTGACCAGTCCCTATTTTATTGCTATCTAGAAGCTCCTCAGCCTAATGTTATCTCATTAACATGAAAAAGACACTTATGTAGATTTCAAGGGTTTCAGGAGCTCTGTGCTAGGAACCTAGGACAAAGACCAGTTATTTTTATTATACCATACTTGTATGCCTGCCAGTGGCACAGTCTGAATTCAAAGACTGATCATGAATCTTAACATCCCTTTTGATTGAATGGTTGCATCATTGAATTCCAAATTTTCTTGTATAGTCTTTCCTAGTTCATGTTGGTTCAACCAGGAACTAATCCCAGGTTTTAATTGCTCTAATCAAAATCACCATGCAAGAGAATGTTTTCATTTCTAGCAGTCCATAGTTCTCTGTCATTGTCCTCTGAATGATCTAGCTGGTCAAAAGATTGGAGAGTATAACCATTTCAGATCCATAAGAAATATAAGTTCTTCTTTATTTGAGGGCTATTTAGAAGAAAGTTAAGAATTCTCCTGTGTAGGGGTCAAAAGAAAACTTCCCCTTCATCCTCTGAAGGTTCACTGAAAATCAACTGACAAACAGCAGATTAATAGGAGAAATGGCCTACAAATTTATTAATGAAAGGGAGGTAGGGAAATGTGGATGATTTTAGAGGAGGGTTGTAAATTATTTTTAGGGGAATTCAATGGACTTGAACATACAGTGGCCTGGGACAAAGTCTGTTGAGCCTGCTAAGCATTCAGTGGTTTGTGACAAAAGTCTGGCTAGATGTGTTGACAGACTTCTGTCTTCCTGCCCTATGAGTTCGGTTAATGAAAACTCAGGGAGGGGACTGTTAGAAATGCTTATTCCCGGTGCCACAAAGAAACAGCACTCAAATATAAATTTAATTTTCACAGGCAATTTTTACTTTCTGCAGAAAGGGTGCTCCTTGCAGATGGAACAATGGTGGGACCACACCTGGACAGGGGAGGTCTTGTTCCTGACACAGGTAGCCCCTACTGCTGTGTCGTTCCCATATTGGCTAGGGTTGGCCCGCACAGTCTAAGCTAATTCCAACTGGCTATTTTAAAAAGAGCAGGGTGTATGAGCCAGAATGGTAGGGTGAGTAGTTTGGCGGGAAGGATGGTTAGAAACAGGTAACTAAAGGTGACTTAGGTCAGAGTAGGTGACCAGGGGTGACTCAGGTAAAGCAGGTGACCGGGATGAGTCAGGATGGACCAGGTGACCAGGGAACAGATGTGAACTACTGATTAGGACTGGCGGGAAAGTTGTTTACTGAAACTTAGAAGCAAGGGGGTGAAGAGAACCAGGAAGTTAAACTTTAAAATGGAGAATCAAAGAATAAGAGAGCTGAACATACTGACATACTGATTCTTAGAAGAGAAACTTGGGGTTCACTATATTTAACAGGATCAAAGGTAATTTTCTTCTTCTTTGGTGGGCCTGGACTTTAGACAGATAAGGAAACTTCACAGAACAACTTCATACTGTATTTTGGGAGAAAGAGGATCAAGAGATGGGAAGAAACAGGAGAAGGTCAGAGAGACTCTGAGGCTTCTTCTTCAGCATGTCAAAGGGCCACAGTTTGGGGTATCAGTTTCTGAGCCCCAACACCTGCAAAAGTGAGTCTCTGGATTGGGATTATATGTATAATAGTGACATGATTAGGCAAATAAAAGGCTTTAATTTCTGTGTTTACATCGAAGCTGAATCATCTTGGGTATAATGTAGGCAGCTTCATCTCATGTTCCATGTTGACCAGCTACAATGTCATTTGTTCATCATTACATTTAACAATGCCAAGAGGGTACAGAAACATGGATTCCCCTCTTTCCCAGCATCTCTATCCCTGCTTGGAACTTCAAAGATCAGGAATAGCTTTACCTTTGGGTTTCATGTGGATTGAGCTAGGGAACTTATCTCTGGTTGTTTTTATCCTCACGTAGAATCTATTTTGTACCATGAAGGTTTGGGATATAATGGGATTGTGAGGTGAGGTGAAAGGGTGGATGAGAGCAAATTTGTTTCAGGGTTCATCTGGGAAAGATTGCGGTGTTTTTTCCTGGATATCTGAGAAACAAGTTTTTCCACTTCAACTTTACTGAGAAATTTTGCTGTGGAGTTGGTTTTGGACCTAGTTGAGTATCCCCCGACACCCCATCCTACATCCTGCACTGTGGCCGCAGGTTTTGTGTCCTTTCTGTCTCTAACAATCAGTATTTGCCCTCACTTCTTAGGGGGAAAGGAAAGGAAAGGATTAGTTGAGAGCCAAGATCTGTGAATATATGGCTACTCAGTAGGTGAGTAGTTATTTTGTTGCCCTTTAGTTTACCAGCTTACTTTTTCTATTGCTTTCGTCTAATCACTTACTAATTCTGTTAGTTGGAAGTTAGTAGAGAGGACAAGGTAGTAAATGCTTTGGTAGTAGAATACAATCCCCCCACCCCTTCCCTCCCTCCAGTTTTTAAAAGTGCTTCTGTATGCCAGAGGATACAAGCCCTCAGGAAATTTTTTTTTCCTTCAATACCCTGTTTTCTAGGAAAAGACACCTGAATTTTCCTATGTTTGATTAAATGAGTCTTAAACCCTGAAGTGTGGAGAGGACCAATTGTGGCAGTCTTCTGTGTTATAAAAACATTTAATTAGAATCTCTCTTCATTTAGCATAACTATATAGAACCTTTTAGGTAAGAGTCTTAACATGTATGTTTCTGTATAACTTATCTTTCCATTATCTCCCATCTCTTATTCAGTAAGATAAATAGCATCTTTTAAAGTAATTCTGATGAGGTAAATTTAAAATATTTACTTAATTGAAAGATGAGAAATATTTTTAATTAAAAAACTATTACAAAAATTACTTAACCTTATAATAATTTTTTAATATCTTTAATGTTGATTTTTATATGTTGAAAGTCTTTGGATGACTTTTTAATTGCTAGTGCTTGTCAAAAAATTATTAATTTGTATGTACTGTTTTTTTTTATGGACTGAAAAAGGACATGTCTTTGCTGACCATACGTGATTCATTTTGTTGTTCAATATTGAATTTTCTGCTGCTTCTACGAGAAATAGAAAACAGATATTATTTCAAATTCTTCACTGCATGCCTGCTCAAGTATTACTTGCCCAGGTGTCTTTTTAAAATAACTTTTAAAACTTACTAGGGAATAGAGGAGGTAACTCTTGCACTATTTAAAACTAGCCTTGATGAAATGATGCTGTTGCTGGATGAATTAATACTAATCTTTTCTCCTACAGAGAGCTGCCAAAAATAAGACTATGACTTTATTTCATTTAATATTTTAATCAATGTAAACTACTTTTTGTTTTTATAAATAAAAATTTGTATTTTTCAAAATTTTTCAGGAAAAAACAGCTGATGAGTCAATGTATATTTTGATTTACATTTTGAATACTTTTTATTATTCCTTCCAAAACAGACACTCCTAGAATATGCAGAGAAATGGAAAACTTCAGAAGATCCTTTACCTTTATTGGAGGTATACACAGTGGCTATCCAAAGTTATGTTAAAGCCCGACCTTATCTTACCTCTGAATGTGAAAATGTAGCCTTGGTTCTGGAACGCTTGGCATTGTGAGTAGACCTTTGAGTAAATAAACTAGATTTAGCTTTAAAAATACACACACACACACATGCACACACACATTAAATCTCAAGTCTTATAGTTTAATTTTAAATAGATTAGTTATGGGGAGTCTGCTTATGATACTAGAATTACTGGTTTTATAATTTCCTTTGAATTTTAATAATTATTCCTCTCCTTACCAACTTTTTGTTTTTTAGAAGCTGTGTTGAACTTTTACTGTGTCTGCCTGTTGAGTTATCAGATAAACAGTGGGAACAATTTCAGACACTGGTGCAGGTGAGAATCTTTATCTTTAGATTTAATACAGGTATATCTTAAGTCAGTTTTCCTTACTCTTAAAAAATTTATTCAGTTAAGCTTTAAGACATCTCAATAATGACAGACATTAATTACTGATCTTATTGACACTAGTGTCTTACATATAGTAGATCTCAACAAATGTTTGCTAAATGTATATATACGTTTAGATAGATTGAATAATCTTTATGATCAGATAATTGGGACTTTGTAAGAGCAGCAAGGGAACACAAAAGAAAGTGCCCTCATTTGGATTTAGAAACAGTTAAACTGGTTTCTGAAAATCTTCAATGTGCTTTATAAGAATTTCACATATATCATTTAATCCTCATGAAAATTTGTGTGGATAGGTATATTTTCCCCATTTTAAAGGTGAGGAAACTGAGGCTCATACTCCAAAATAATTATATGCCCAAACTTGTCTAGCTAATATCACATAGTAGTTATTCGAACTAAGATTCTTTGTTCCAAAGCCCATGCCTTTTCTTCTGTCTGAAAACACATGCTTTGTCTATTTTATTTAGTGTTGTTATTCTGCTTATATGAGGTACTACACAATTTAGCAGTTAGTTGTCTTGAAGTTTTTTCAAGAATGTTAAATTTTGTTTCAAGCACTAGAGCTGGATGTATTATGGCTTCAACTAAATTTTGATTAATTGATTAGTTAAAAAGAATGCTCCTGCCAGCTAGTTTCAAAGCTATAGTTCTTTCTCTCCATTTCTCTATCCAGAGTTCTTAAAATATCTTTAGGCCTTAAGATTTTCTGTAAGAAATATATTAAAGAGGTATAGCCTTAAATTTTAGAAGCATGTAAAATAAGCTGTAGTTAGGCAGAGAAATAAACTTTCCTGTTTTAATATTAAACATTAAAATCTACATCAAGTGCAACAGGCCCTTGAAGCTGGAATTCGTATCTTATTTAACATTGTAGGATTCTGCATAATGTCTTACACATAACAGATGCTTAATAACTGTTTGTTGAAATGAAAGTGTCTTGTCCTGTTTGTCACATTGCAACTAATTTTTTGATCATGCATATTCTACTTCAGATATCCGTAACTTGTATCTTAGGTTTTTTTTCCAAAAAGTATTTTTAGGTAAATTATTTTAAAACTTCCTATTGCTTGCCATTCAGATACACCCTACCACAGAATTAATATGCATAACCAGAATTCCAAATGCTACTGATTTTGTTTGCCAACGTAAGATAAAATGTTACACTTTCCTTTTTGAAACAAAAGGACTAGTTAATACCTTTTTAGATGGATTATGAAGGAAGTAACTCTTTACATCCCTCTACATTCAGTTACTTAAAGAAAACTTAGTAAAGCACCTGAACTTTGTTGGAATGGGAATATTTGGATGGCTTTGAGGATTAGACTTTTTGTTTGAACATAGCATGCAGCTTTAAGAGTTTCTCCAACACTTTGCTCCCATTTCTGAGCTTCCTCAAGGTTAGTTTATGCCTGTTTAATAGCATTTATTTTCCCTGTGTTTTAACTATTTAAACATTTCTTTACCCCACTAGAGGATAAGCCCCATAAAGTCAGGGACTAGTTGCTCTTCTGTAGAACTTTGTTCGTAGAAATTCTCAATAAACAGTTTCTGAATTGAATAAAAACTGTTGGTCTTTTGTGGACTGAAGACTATGCCCATTTCATGAACACTTGGAAACAACTTGCAGGCAAGGTTCATCATCAGCTTTAATGTGAAATTGCCAGAACTATACAATGAATAAATGAAAAAATCATGCATTTAGTTATTTTCTTTTCGTAATTCCCTTTTATTGGAATATGCATAAGTTGTCACTTAGTTCGTTATGAAATCTTTTTATTAATGGTAGATTCGGGGGAAAACTTTTTTAAACACAGAGGATATAAAATGTGTAAGGTCTTTTATGCATATGGACATTCTGATTGCTTCCTTGAGGAATAACTTTACTCCTGGCTTAGATTTTGGGGAAGAAAAAATACAGACTTACTTCTGTAAATACATTATATTTATTTAAGATTTGTAAATGATTTATTTCTTATCCTTGAAATTCATCTTTAAATATTAGAAGTAAAGGAACTGAGTACTTTGTAATGTGATGTGAAATTTTTAAGATGAAAGTCTTTTCAGAAGTTTAGTATTATATTTAAAGCCTGATAAGCTTGCTTTTAAAAATCTGTTGTAATGCTTTGGATGTTTATTTAATATTTATAGGTAGCTCATGAAAAGCTGATGGAGAATGGCAGCTGTGAATTGCATTTTTTAGCTACTCTAGCTCAAGAGACTGGGGTGTGGAAAAACCCGGTACTGTGCACTATTCTTTCCCAGGAACCATTGGATAAGGATAAAGGTAAATTTTCAAGAGAGAGAGAAAAAAAGCATAATTAGACTAGAAAAAATAAGTGTTAAAGTTGTTTTGATATAATTTATCTCAAGATATTCCAAAGAAGGACCATTTAATTAAATATCTTCTGAGGTGCGCTTGAGGCCCTGTGCCTTTATTTTATTTTGGGGAAGATGAATTTATATGATTATAGAATCGTAGATTAACAGGTAAACTAGAATTTTTTCCCAACATCTTTTTAACAGAGGAATTCCTTCTGTAACTTCTGACAGGTGGCAATCCAGTTTATATTTGATAATGTATTTGATAGTTGGGAGAAACAGAAATAGGATGCTGAAATGCTCTTCCTCAAAATAAAATAAGAAGTCAGTGCTAGAACTCTTTAAGTCTTTTGTCTCTAAGATTAAAATGCTTTCTCAGTTTATTGTTCAGTCTTATTGTATCCCCTGCGTTTTTCTTATATGAGCTCAGCCTGGTATCCTATTGAAAGTAGATGGCTAAATTACTTATATGTATAACACTTAATGTTTTTTAGAGTTTAAAATTTATATAGACCCCGAAGAAAAGTACAGTTGTCTTCTAGATACTTTTCTTGAGATTATTTAGGAAAATGTGCCCAAATATCACCCTAACCTTTCCCAAGGTATTTAACTGAAGAAGTAAATTTTTAAAAAAAATTGTAATATATCTAATGGAAAAGCATGTATTTACCACTGTAAGCTTCTTCCGTCGTTTATTGCTGCTTTTCTTGTTGATCAGTGGCAAATTCTAGGAAATTTTGCTATATGATAGCAAGTTTTGAAGGCCATGAGAAGGGAGTGTTAAGTCTATTGCTTGTGAGCTCTTCTGGTACTTTGATATTTACCCAAAGCCTTCCCAGCCAATCTTCAAACTTCTCTTTAGGTTGGTTATTCCTACTTGATTTCTGTCTTCACCATTTTCTCCATGCTTTCTTGATCATTCTAGCAGTGTACTTGTTTCTTAGTTTTCACAAGAGGTTTATTTTTAGTATCCTCTACCTTCATGGATATCCAACAATTAGCTACAGTGTTCTCGAGACCTTGGAAGGAGATCCTTTCATTACTTAAAATAATAATAGTTATTTATTTATTTATTTACTTATTTATTGAGACAGAGTCTTGCTCTGTGGCCCAGGCTAGAGTGCAGTGGTGCGATCATGGCTCACCGCAGCCTCACTTCCAGACTCAAGTGATCCTCTCAGCCTCCTGAGTAGCTGGGACTGCAGACACATGCCACCACACTCAGCTAATTTTTGTATTTTTATTTTTTGTAGAGACAGAGTCTCCCTGTGTTACCCAGGCTGGTCTCGAACTCCTGGGCTCAAGCCATCCTCCCACCTCAGCCTTTCACAGTGTTAGGATTACAGGCGTGACTGACCACACCCAGCCTAACAATAAATTTAAAAGTTGAGAATCTTAGATTTTTTTTTTTGCCTTGCCATATTAACTTTATTCCCCATAGATTAATACCAGTATGCTTTACTTCTAGCACCAAATTATACTTTCTGATCTTCTCAGCTTTTAGAAATATTAGATGTGATATATTAGTAATAATATCAAATTACAAGTTCCTCACAGTTTGGAAAGTGCTTTTATATGCATGGTTTTATTTAACCATCACAGTGAATACTTTGAAAAAGATAGGATCCTTATTGTCCCTATTTTTCAGATGAGAAAATAGAGGCTCAGAAAGATGAGTATTTTTTTCATACCACATTACCAGTGATGAGAGGCAGAGCCAGAAATTAAAAATCAGACCTCAGCCTCTCCCTATTATGCCCTGTTGCATCTAGTCTAATAAAATAGAGTTGCACCTACTCTAAATAAAGGAGTAACTCCTTTTCCCATTGTCAGTTTCTGAACAGCATTTTGCCAAATTCACATATTATGCTAAAGCAGGAAAAAGGAACCTTTATCCTAACAGAGATTTCAACTTTATTTGAAAAGATAATGTGCTGCTTTACTTGTTTGAATGTACCTAACATTGTATCTGTTAACCAATGTCTCTACCCATCTCTGTGCTGCTTTATTTCTTGACCTTCATCTGTCATAGCCACTGGAATAATTAGGACTATGCAGCCAGGAGGAGTTTTCTGCAAATTAGATGGATTGTAGGTAGCCAAACTAATAACAATACAGCTCATGAAACAACCGGAGAGATGTTACATGATTGAGAGATTTGCAGCCATAATCTAGCCTGCAGCAAGTTTGAAGAGAAGAATAAGAGCCCAGAAAATGAGTATACCTCTATAGGTTATACTCATTCGTTTGTTTATAGTGAAGCCTTTGAAGTTTTGATGTAGTATTTGAACAGTGAATAATCTGATTAATTCTGAGTTATTTTAGTTTATTTTTTTCAATTGACTGATTTTGGACCTACTAGAGCCCAGCTCAACCGAGAAATACTCTTTGATTTGGGAGAGTAAGGGTGGACAGGACTCAAAGATACTGGTTTCACTTCAACATTTGAGTATCCTAGAGTGAGGTAGCTCTAATAACTAAACCAATACAAGTCAAGTACATGGTTTTGAATATCAAAGGAACTTTAGGCATACTTAAATATTACTTATGCCTCTCTTTAGTCATAATCTTTGGATTGGAAAGGTACTTAATATTCAATTATTTGTTACTCAGTTTTAATTCCCCTCTAAAACATCACTGATAAATTAGCTTTTGCACAAACACTTCTAGAGTATGGTACTTATGTAGTTCAGTCTATTCTTAGCCTGTGATTAGAAAATCTTCATTGTGAAAATTGTGAAAACTAATTTTTGGAGTTTCCATCTTTTGGACCTGGTGCTGCCTCTAAAGCCATAGTAAAGTATAAATCTCTCTTTCATTTGGTAGCAATTGAGATTTTTAAAGATTGCCATCATGTCTACACTTGGTCTTCTTTTCTTTTCTTTAATTTTTAATTTTTGTGGATATATAGCAGGTGTATATATTTATGGAAGTCTTCTTTTGTAGACTAAAAACCTTGATGTGGCGTGATTATAAATCTACAATCGTGATTCCTCTTTTTTGAGTGCATTTTATGTTTTTGTAGTTCTCTTAAATATGTAAATCTCAGCACTTCATCTGTACTGTAAATATGATCTGGCCAGTTTTGAGGTCAGAGATATCCTCTTTCTCTTCATGCTAACAATTTATACTTAAGTTAGTGTAATGTAAGATGACATTACGTTTTTGGGCAGCCATGTAATTCTCACAACTCAATGAGGTTACTAAAATCGTTTAAAATTTTTAAAAAATAAATGCTAACTTTTAATGATGTCTTCTCAATCTACGTTTGTATACTTTTTCTTTTGGTGTACAAGTGTATTACCTTTTTCTTCCTGTGTAATTTTACCATATTAGATCCATTCTGTCTCCCCAACTTGTCAAGATTCTTTTTAATTCTGATTTTGTTATTCAAGGATTTTGTCCTTCCCCATTTCCTCTCATTTTGCAGACTTCATTTTCATATACCATATTGGCATCCAGGTTCTTCATCATAACCATAAAAAGATCATGTCCAGAAATCAAGCTTCTGGGATACTTAAAAAAATCTTTCTGCTTGCCTTTAGTTCTTACATCCATATCTGTTGATTATTATTGTTTTATCAAATATACCTATTTTCCCATAATGCTGGCCCATGGTTCTCCTTTTCTGTCTAAAGGATTTGGTGAAAGACCATAACAAGTGTTTGTGGCTGTGAAAAACTGGCTGTGACAGTTTTTCAGACTTTCCTTGTTTTTGACAAATGTTTGGCTAAAGTTCTTTTACGTAAGATTATTCAATACTGAGGTTAGTCTGATCTAATTTATTTTTTACATAAAATTTTTTATTTTAGAATAGTTTTAAATTTATAGAAAAATTGTGAAGAGTTTCCATATACCCTGCACCCAGTTTTCACTCTCATTAATATCTTACATTAGTTTGGTACATTTGTCACAATTAATAAATTAATATTTATACTTTGTTATTAATTAATCCATACTTTATTCACATTTCCTTAGTTTTTACCTAATGTCCTTTTTCTATTCCAGGATTCCATCCAGGATACCACATTACATTTAGTCGTCATGTCTCCTTAGGCTCCTCTTGGCTGTGACAGTTTTTCAGACTTTCCTTGTTTTTGATGACCTTGACAGTTTTGAGGAGTACTGGTCAGGTATTTTGTAGAGTGTCCCTCAATTGAGATTTGTCTGATGTTGTTCTCATGATTAGACTGGGGTTATGGGTTTTGAGGAGGAAGACCAGAAAGGTAAAGTACCATTGCCATCACATTATATAAAGGGTATCTATTGTCAACATGACTTATCACTGTTTTGAGGTTTTTTGGGGTTTTTTTTGTTTGTTTGTTTTTTGAGAAAGGGTCTCACTCCATCACTCAGGCTGGAGTGCAGTGGCACAATCCCAGCTCACTGCAACCTCCAACTCCTGGGTTCAAGCGATTCTCCCACCTCGGCCTCCCGAGTAGCTGGGACCGCAGGCATGTGCCACCATGCCTGGCTAAACTTCTTTGTATGTTTTGGTAGAGATGGGGTTTTACCTTGTTGGCCAAGCTGGTCTTGAGTCCCTGACCTCAAGTGATCCACCTGCCTCGGCCTCCCAAAATACTGGGATTACAGGCATGAGCCACTACACCCAGCCGACTTATCACTGTTGGTGTGAACCTAGACCACCTAGCTGTGGCAGCATGTGTCAGGTTTCTCCACTGTGAAGTTACTCTTTTCTCTCTTTCCATGCTACATTCTTTAGAATGAAATTACTGTGTGCAGCCCATACTTGAAGTGGGAAGTTATGCTCCACCTCCTTGAGGAAGCAGTATCTACATGTTATCTGGAATTCTACACAGGAGATTTGTCTCCTCCCTATTTATTTTTTCCATCAGTCATTTATATTAGTATGGCCTTATATATATTTATTTTATACTTTGGTCATAATCTGATACTACTTTATTTTGTTGCTCAGTTTCTTCCAGCTTTGGCATGAGAGCTCTTTCCTTTGACTCTTGTGTCCCTCATCAATGGGTTTTGTTTTTTGTGTGATTACTTCCTTGCTTTCTGGCACCGTAATATGCTCCAGGCTCATCTGGCGTATTTCCTGCCTGAGTCCTGGAATCAACCATTTCTCTAGGGAGGACTTGCCCCTTTTATTGGAGAATGGTATTAGAAACCAAGATCTATATTAAACTAAATATGAATTCTTACTGATGTCTCCAAGTCTAATTCATTAACACAAAGATCATTGTAGCCTCCTTCCCTTGCTTGTCTGTGACCTCCCACTTCAACAAAATGTCATATAATTGGAATCATACAGTATGTAGCCTTTCAGACTAGCTTCTTCCACCACTGGCCATCCATTTACTTAATCCTAGTATACCCCTATAGGAAAAAACTTTATTAATTACAGTACAGTGCTTTTGTACAGTTCTTTTTTACTTTATTCTTACATTCTCCACTCATTTCCAAAGTTACTTAGGTCAGCACCTTATTTCTCCATTCCTTTCAGTGAGGTTCTTTTCATACATTTGTAATATAGTTATTTTGTTGTATTCTGTATTCCATCTTGGGCTTCCTGAACCTCCTAAATAACTTTTTTTCAATTTGCATACCTTAAGATTCCCTCTTTTGTGTTGTTTAGTTTTATAGATTTTGACAAATGAAAATAGTGTCGTGTGTCCACCATTACAGTAATATACATAGTAGTTTCACTCCCTAAAAAAAATAAAAAAAAAAACTGTGTTTCACCTATCCAGCCTTCTCCCAAACACCTGACAACTACTGATCTATCTGCCATCTCTATAGTTTTGCCTTTTTCAGAATGTCATGTAATTAAAGCTTTTCATTCAAGCTTCTTTCACATAGCATTGTATATTTAACATTCATCCAGGGCTTTACATGTCTGTTAAACCAATGAGCTATTAGCTCATTCCTTTTTATCACTAAATAATATTCCATTATATGGCTGTACCACAGTATCCATTCACCTGTTAAAGGTGAATGGCTAAACAAACTGTGGTACAGCCATGTAATGGATGCTAGTTTTTGATGTATGTGCTGCCAGTTTTTGGTGATTTGAGTAAAGCCGTTATAAACATTTGCATGCAGGTTTTTGTGTGGATGTCAGTTTTCAGATCAGTTGGGTGAAAATACGTAGGAGTATGGTGGCTATGTCATATGGTAAGACTGTTTAGCTTTGAAAAAAAAACTGTCTTCTAAAGTGCCTGTACCATTTTGTATTCTCATCAGCAATGAATAATTCCTTTTGCCCCATACCCTTACCAGCAATTGGTATTGTCTGTTTTTGGAATTTTAGCCATTCTAATAGGCATGTAGTGATATCACATTGTTATTTTAATTTGCATTTCTGTAATGACAAATGATTCTGAACATCTTTTCATATGCATATTTGCCATCTGTATATCTTGGGTGAGGCATCTGTTCAGATCTCTTGCCTATTTCTTAATTGGGTTGTTTGTTTTCTTATTGTTGAGTTTTAACAGTTCTTTGTATATTTTGGGTACAAGTTCTTTTTCAGATATGTGTTTTGCAAATCTTTTCTTTCCCTCTTGTGAAAGAATCCTCTTGTGGCTTGTCCTTTCTCTTAAGAGCAACTTACAGAGCAGAAGTTTTACATTTTCATGAAGTCCAACTTCCCAGTTTTTTCTTCCATGGATCATGCTTTTGGTATTTTATCTAAAATCTCATCGCCAAATCCAAAGCCATATAGATTTTTCTATGGTCTTTTCTAGAAATTTTATAGTTTCGCATTTTACATATGGGTATATGATCCATTTTGAGATGAATTTCTGTGAAAAGTGTAACTTATGTTTAGTGAATTCATCTTGGCTCTTACTCGTCTCACTTCTTTTTCTGAACAATCACAACCCATCTTTTTTAATATAATTAATTTTTAAACTTATTCAGGATTACATCTGTTGCCGTTTCTACAATTTTGCAAGAAGTACCATCAGCCCTGTTTCGAAAATTACATTTTGCCATCTGTTTTCACTTATTCTATGGTTTGTTCTACTCTTAAATCTTAAGCTTATCAAAGAAGTTAGAGTAGTAAGAGTAGAAGAAATATACTTTTCTCTGCTATCATAAATAGTACATAATCAAACCCAAGTAGCAGACTTTCCCAAGAAGGTCTCACCATGCTCGGTTTTATTGTTCTCAGCATTTTTGGTGAGTTAGGTGTCATCTTGGGTTTTACTTTTATTAACATTTTGCATAGGTTGTTAGCACCAGGTGTCTGACACTCAATGGTGCATCCTTGGTCTTAAACCTGTTTTTCCTTCTTTTTATGTATTATTTTAAAATCTAAGCTCTAAGACAACTCCCTATTATAGTCACACTGAATTTTTTAGGCACTTTCCCTCTACTTCTATATTGGGTTAATTTGCAATTGCATAAATTGCATTTTTGTCAGCTTGCCAGTCCTTTCTTGCATCTTCAGCACTGCAGTTCTCTTTTTTCCCCCCAGAACTCTTTTGTTTTCAAAGGAAATTTCTAAAGCTTAAGATTTTCCATGGTACTTATAAATCATTCATGGTTTTGTGGGAAATAAGCCCTTATTTTAGTAATAAACTTTGCATTTTAAAGTGAAAATGGAAAAATTGCTCTTAGTTTGCTAGATATTAGCATACCTAAGATGCAATAATATTTTAGCGGGAGAGGCGATGGGAGGAGAGAGCTAGCGATAACTAATGTTGCCCAGGTAAATAGGGTGAGGTCAGATCTGATTACATGCAGATTATACCCTACTATTTTATAATTAAATATAAGTATTTAATTATATGACCCAAAGTTTTCAGTTTTACTAAAAAGGATTTTTAAACGCACTCTTTGGTTTCTTAAACCTCCTAGACAAGGACATTATTTTTTAGTGTGTG
This sequence comes from Pongo pygmaeus, assembly GCF_028885625.2. NCBI lineage: Eukaryota > Metazoa > Chordata > Mammalia > Primates > Hominidae > Pongo > Pongo pygmaeus. The sequence continues at coordinate 86,771,396 of NC_072378.2, forward strand.
TATATATATATACACTTTTTTTTTTTTTTCTGAGACGGAGTCTTCCTCTGTCGCCCAAGCTGGAGTGCAGTGTGTGATCTTGCCTCACTGCAACCTCCGCCTCCTGGGTTCAAGCAATTCTCCTCCCTTAGCCTCCCAAGTAGCGAGGACTACAGGCATGCGCCACCATGCCCAGCTAATTTTTTATATTTTTAGTGGAGACGGGGTTTCACTATGTTGGCCAGGCTGGTCTCAAACTCCTGACCTCAGGTGATCCACCTGCCTTGGCCTCCCAGAGTGCTAGGATTACAAACGTATGCCACCATGCCTGGCCTTAATGGGTATATTTTATAATGTTACATGGAAAAATCTGTCAGAATTTAGTTAAATCTAATCATAATTAAATCTTATTTTATGCAAAAATTGTAGCATACTAAGTTCATCTATGATATGAAATACTTTCTAATCTTTGAAAGTTAATTATATTTCCTGAAAATGTAACATCTTTCTTCAGGAAAGGGTAAGAGGTGGGGTCAAGGTTGATTATCCCTAATTGGTCATTTGGGAGTTACCATGAGCAGTAGTCTCAATCCTGGCTATAATTAGAATTACCTGGAGAGGTTTTAGATAGACCAGTGCCAGGGCCCTACCTCATATCAATTAAATTAGACTCTCTGAGCAACCAATATTCTAGAACTTGAAGCATTGTGTTTTATTAAATGTCTTAATTTGGATTTTTTTTTGACCAACAATGCTGAATTGTGTTTTTTTAATATATTTTTAATTGTGGTAAAAAAAAAACACACACAAGATAAAATGTACCGTCTTAACTATTTTTAAGTTTGGTAATGTCAAATACATTCACATTGTTGTAAACATATTTCAGAACTTTTCCATCTTGAACCCCAGGGTGAAAACTATACCCATTAAACAACAACTCCCCTTTTCCCTTACCCCTCAGCCCCTGTAACCACTACCCTACTTTTTGTTTCTATAATTCTGAGTACTTTAGATACCTTATATAAACAGTATCATACCATATTTTTCTTTTTATGACTGACTTATTTCACTTAGCATAATGTCCTCAAGATTCATCCGTGTGGTAGCATGTGAAAGGATTTCCTTCCTTTTTAATGCTGAATAATATTCCATTGTATGTTTATACCACATTTTGTTTATTCATTTATCTGTCATAGTTGGACATTTGGATTGTTTCCACCTCTTGGTAATTGTGAGTAGTGCTACTATAAACATGGGCATACAAACGCTTCTTCAAGACCCTGCTTTCAGTTCTTCTGGGTATAACCAGAAGTGGGATAGCTGGATCGTATGGTAGCTATATTTTAAATTTTTTGAGGAACTTCTGTACTGTTTTCCATAGAGGGTACATCATTTTACAGTCCTAACAGTATTGTACGAAGGTTCCAGTTAATCCACATCCTCACCAACACTTGTTTTCTGTTTTTTTCGTAGTAGTCATCCTACTGGGTATGAGGTGATATCTCATTGTGGTTTGCATTTGCAGTTCTCTGATGATTTGTGATGTTTCATATGCTTGTTGGCCATTCGTATGTTATCTTTTGAGAAATATCTATTCAAGTTATTAGTCCATATTTTAATTGGATTTTTTTGTTGTTGTTGAGTTAAAGGAGCTCTTTATATATTCTTGATATTAATCCCTTATCAGACATATGATTTGCAAATATTTTCTCTCATTCCTTTTCACTCTGGTGAAAAGGTTGCCTTTTTAACTCTGGTGAAAAGGTTGCCTTTTTACTCTGTTGATTGTGTCCTTTGCACAAAAGTTTTTAAGTGTGATGTAGTTTTATTTTTGCTTTTGTTGCCTATGACACGTTTGGTGTCATAGCCCAGAAATCATTGCCAGTCCATTGTCATAAAGCTTTTCTGTATGGTTTCTTCTAGGAGTTCTGTAATTTTGGATTTTTCATCTAAGTCTTTAATCCGTTTTGAGTTAATGTTTGTATATGGTGCAGGAATAGGGTCCAGCTAAATTCTTTTGCATCTAGGTATCTAATTTTTCCAGCACCATTTGTTGAAGAGACTGTTCTTTCCCCATTGAGTCACCTTGGCACCCTTGTCAAAGATCATTTGACCATATATGATAGGGTTTATTTCTGGACTCTTTTCTATTGCATTGGTCCACATGTCTGTCTTTATGCCACTATCATCAGTGTTTGATTACTTGAGCTCTGTAATACATCTTGAGTCAGGAAGTGTGAGACCTTCAACTTTGTTGTTCTTTGTCAGTTATTTTGGCTTAAAGATTCTATATGAATTTTAGGATGCATTTTTCTATTTCTGCAAAAAAAAAAATGCCATTGAGATTTTCATAGAGATTGTGTTAAGTCTATAGATTGCTTTGCCTAATATGGATATCTTAATAATATTAAGTCATCATCCATGAACACAAGATACCTTTCCAATTATTTATGCATTTCATTTCTTTTAACAATGTTTTATAATCTTTAGTCTACAGGTCTTTCGCCTCCTCCTTGGTTAGCTTTATTCTTATTTTATTGTTTTTGTTGCAATTGTAAATGGAATTATTTTCTTAATTTCCTTTTTGAACTGTTCATTGTTAGTGTATAGATGCAACTGATATTTATGTGTAGATTTTTATATCTTGCAACTTTACCAAATTTGTTTATTAGTTGCAGTAGTTTTTAAATGGGATCTTTAGGGCTTTCTACATACAAGATCATGTCATCTGCTAACAGACGATTTTACTTCTTTTCGATCTCGATGTCTTTTATTTTTCTTGCCTAATTGCTGAATTGTTTCTTTCTTTCTTTCTTTCTTTTCTTTTTTGAGACGGAGTTTTTGCTCTTGTTGCCCAAGCTGGAGTGCAATGGCACAATCTCGGCTCACTGCAACCTCCGCCTCCCGGGTTCAAGCAATTCTCCTGCCTCAGCCTCCTGAGTAGCTGGGATTACAGGCATGCGCCTCCACGCCCGGCTAATTTTGTATTTTTAGTAGAGACACGGTTTCTCCATGTTGGTGAGGCTGGTCTCGAACTCTCGACCTCAGGTGATCCACCTGCCTTGGCCTCCCAAAGTGCTGGGATTACAGGTGTGAGCCACCGCGTCTGGCCTAATTGCTGAATTATTTCTAAGAGAGAATACAAATTAAGTATTTTTAAAAAGGATAAGTGATCCTTGCTTTGAAAGCAGGGGAAAGCCACTAGAAGGTTTTAAACAGGGAAGACAATCAAGTGTGTGCTTTAAAGTAATACCAGAAGCACCCTGGATTCTAGTGAAGTGATGGAGGTGGTAAGAGTAGATGGAGAAGACTAGCAGATTGCTAGGAAATAGTCTGATTAGTGATTTGGGCTGGGCTGGGTTGGGTTGGGTTGGGGGAGCAATGTGGAAGTGGAGATGAAGAAGAGTTAATGGAATTGAGTATTTAGGCATTGGAAGTGACACAACTAGGTGATAGATTGATGTCTGGGTGAAAAGGAGGTAGGAGAGAGCATTTTTAAGGCAGACTCCTAGGTTTCTACCTTCAGCACAACTGAATAGATGGAAATGTGGAGATGACACATAATGTGGTGTAGAGATTTTGTATGCTGAGTTTGAGATGCTTTTGAAACAGCTTCTCAAAGATGCTGCAAAGGAAATCATGTGCAAATCTGGGCATGAGAATAAGAACCCAGTAAATGAGTTGACCCCACTTTAGGGGGAATCTAGGACCTGGTGTAACCTGTGGTACATAGTACACAATTAATTCTTGTGTAATTATTTATCACAGAAAGTCAACTCATATTTTGTATTTAATTATCTTTAATGTAGGAATTAGTAGTTTCCTTTTAATATTATGAAAGTGACATGGCCAGGCGTGGGGGCTCATGCCTGTAATCCCAGCACTTTGGGAGGCTGAGGCGGGCGGATCATGAGGTCAGGATATCAAGACCATCCTGGCGAACACAGTGAAACCCCGTCTCTACTAAAAGTACAAAAAAATTAGCCGGGCGTGGTGGCGGGTGCCTGTAGTCTCAGCTACTCGGGAGGCTGAGGCAGGAGAATGGCATGAACCCGGGAGGCAGAGCTTGCAGTGAGCCGAGATATCGCCACTGCACTCCAACCTGGGTGACAGAGAGAGACTCCGTCTCAAAAAAAAAAGTGACATAGGAAGAAGACTTTTTTACATTTTTAATCAAATTGGCTAAATATCATTTATTTATATTGCCATGTGAAGTAGTGTTATCTATGTCACATAGCTCTCTTGATAGATCCAAATATAGTAAAGCCTGCTTTTCTGTTGAAGTCTGTGAATATAGAGAAAACATAAAAAGGTGACACATGAGTTAAATTATAAATATTTTATACTTTGTGGGATGCTAGTGGGAAAAGCAGGCTAGGGAGTGAAATTTGATATATCTAAGCTACTCAAAGATAAGTCTGAGAAGCATGAAAACAGTCTTTGTTGCAATATTGTAACATTATAAGGAAAAACATCTTGGATTGCAGAGAAATAGAGAAAAATGCAGAGAAGTGGGAAAAAAAAGTAGTGAAGAAGTAGAGGAAGAGAAGTGAGCTTTCAATAGGACTTGAGTGTAATCCAGTTTTGATCCATTTGAATCATGAACTTCAGAATATATAATTGTCTTCCTTTAAAGGCTAATGCTACTTCACAGGTTTTTACTGCTGTAAGGTGCCATTCCAATGAGAAGTAGACCCAGTAGTCGAATAGAAAAAAAAAAAAATTATTTTTCTTATCTCACACTGTATAAAGCTAGAAGGCAGAAGATTCATTCTACTCCTAGCTATGTCATTAACTGGCTTTATGTCCCTAGGAAGTCACTTGCCTTCTCTGAGCCTCAGTTTACTCATCTGCCAAATGATGGAACAGACAAAATGATCTATAAATTTCCTTCTACTCAAATATTCTGTGTATTTTTGAAATCCATTTTGCCCTAAGTGTGGCAGTGGTTTCCCATCATTAGGATACAAACAAAAGCCTATGGCTTTGAAATTTGCAATATTAATATTTTCTACATTGATTTAATGCAGAAATTACACAATTTGTCGTTCTAACTTAAATGCTGCTATTTGAGAATGTAGGGCCTATTTGAGATTGGGACCATCAGTTTTGTGAAATACTTCCCACCTTTAAGTTATTTCTTCACCATGATCTTTTAGAGTCTGTTGATTATGACTTTTTTGTGAGAATATTTGCAATAATTCCCAGACTTTGTATCTCTAGAGTTTCCTTTGGAGAAAATTGTTGAATTAGGAAACTAAAGCTCTTTATAGCCGGAATAACTTTATTATAACTTTGTTTTTTAATCTCATATTTAAAATCTTTTGCTTTGGCAGTGAACTAAACTGTAACTGCAATATAATTGTCCTAATAGGATAATGCAATATTAGAAAAGTAATGCCCTTTATCTCATAAAGACATGTAGTCAGAGGCACCAGAAACATATGCTTTATTTATCTGTGCTTACCCTTTATGCCTTTTGATTTAGGGTAATGTAAAGAATAGAGGGTAGCAGGTGAGAAGGTCTAGACTTCAAGAAAAGGATTAGATTTGAGATCTTGTGTTCTATTGCTTATATGTTTATGGTTTTAATACTGACGAGCCATGATCATAGCATTTTATAGAAGAATCTTTTCTATAGTGGAGTACAGTTAGATCTAAAAATGAAAGTACTAGAGGGAAACAAAGGATATTACAAGAAGTAAAGAACATCTCTCATTTTCTGTATTCTAACCTGCAAATTACTTACCAGACGTATCTTTCAGTCTGTTAACAAGCAGAGAAGATACTGTGTTTTATTCATGGAGCATTTTAAATGTTATTACTAAAAGCCTTCCCAAGGTTTCAGGCTAGCCATTGTCAAATAAATTTTTAAACATGATTTCTATTCTGGTAAAGAACACTTAGGGAAAAATTTAAATTTGCACTTGTTAAAACTTAAATTCTCCTTCATAAATACAAAAAATAAAAATATTAATTCTTATTTGTAGATGACCAAACAAGCACTAGGGGATAGTCAGAGGTTTGAACAAAGTAGAAATGTTTTATGCATAAGTGACTGTTTTGAGTTTATTCATTGATGTTTTAAAAATAACGACATAAAACCCACAGAAGTTTTATCCTTTGGCAAACTTTTCTCCCATCTTATTTATTTTTCTGTAGATATTTTGATTCATTGTAAAACATCTATTTTTAAAAGTTAGATTTCAGCTTTGTAAAATGAAAAATATACCATCAATATTGAACAAAATATTAGTTGAATCTCTTCTTCTGGAATGTCCCAATAGCTTTTTGTGGTTACTCATCATGTAAGGTTGTAATGCCCTAGCATTACAGATTTTAGGGATGCTAACTGCTGGTGTTGAAGAATAACTGCTATAGGAAAAAAATTTAGTGTAATTTTAATAACATTGACTATTAGCATTTAACACAGAAATATTTTCATCATCAACAAGTTTATTCAGCTCATTCTAAATGGTCCCTTATGTAAGGGCCAAAAGTACTTAACTTTTAAAAGTTAGCAATATAATCTCTTCTTGCTTATAAGGTCAAGTCTTTTGTGATAGCCTTACTAGCAATAATAGAAAATTGAAAAAAAGCATTTTAGTTCCCGTGTTTAAAAAATATTTCTTATAAGTGTTTGTATTGCAAATGAATTATTACCAAATGTTAATAATCTATTATGTCTTGTTTTTTAAAGTGAATGAATTTTTAGCTTTTGAGGGTCCCATCTTGTTGGATATGAGAATTAAACATCTAATCAAAACAAATCAGTTAAGTCAAGCAACTGCTCTAGCAAAGCTGTGTTCTGACCATCCAGAGATTGGCACAAAAGGTAGTTTTAAGCAAACTTACCTTGTCTGTCTTTGTACATCATCACCAAATGAAAAGTTAATCGAAGAGGTGAGTATGTTTTCTTTCATTAGTAATTATTTTTTAAGTTGAGAAATTAATTTTTAATTAGAATGTCTTTGATTTCCTTTTCTCTCAGATAGTGAAGAGATCATTGTCAGTCTTACATTTTTGGTATGTTCTTGAGTGGTGGCAACTTGATTCTAAGTAGCTTTTAGAATTATATGTAAACTGATTGCACCTAGTTCCTGTTTTAAATAATATACATCTTTTAAATGCTTTGGCTAAATTGTGGGAAAGATAGTGGTGGCTTAACAGTTTAGTAAAATATCTGTATTTGTCAGCTTTGGGACTTCAATCTTGTCTGACTTCAAGATACTTGCACATCTTTTAAACTGGCTAATTTAAGTAACTTTATAGAATTTTTCTGACTTATCTCTGGAAATACTTTGAGATAAGTCGTATAAATTCTATATAGAATATATATATGCATATCTATACTATATATCATTTTGAGTACGTATTTATTTGCCTTTTTAATGTAAAACATTTTCTCTCTGAGACATTGTGTTTTCACTTCTAGTTTGGTATAAAGCATAGTATTCACATATTTGTATAGTTTATGACTACAAAATTCTGAGAATGGAATCATGATCCAAATGGGAATTTTGCAATTTTGCATTTTGAGGGACTTACAATTTCAAAAGGAAGTTGGAAACAGGGTAGGAGAATTAGAAGGTGTTGATCAAGAAACAGGGTGTGTATATTTAAAGAATTTAGATAAAACTATAGTAGATTGGCTGGGTGCTGTGGCTCATGCCTGTAATCCCAGCACTTTGGGAGGCCAAGGAGGGTGGATCACGAGGTCAGGAGTTTGAGACCAGCCTGGCCAACATAGTGAAACACCCCTCTCTACTAAAAATACCAAAGATTAGCTGGCCATGGTGGCAGGCACCTGTAATCCCAGCTACTTGGTAGGCTGAGGCAGGAGAATCGCTTGAACCTTGGAGATGGGGGTTGCAGTGAGCCGAGATCATGCCGCTGCACTCCAGCCTGGGTGACAGTGTGAGACTCTGTCACAAAAAAAAAAAGTTGTTTTTTTTTTAAAGAAAACCTATAGTAGGTTGATCAGTGTTCGGAGGGCACTGAATGTGTACAGGTGTCTTATATCTCTAATATACATATCCTTTGACTCCAGAGCAATAGAGAGGAAAACAAAGGGATTGTAGGTGAAACATAAGGATATGTTAAGGGAAAATTTGAGATACAAGACAGAGAAGTAAACTAATAGAGCATGCGTGATCTTCTTAGAGAGGTATTGTCATCAGTCTCAAAGCAGAATAGCCTCATACAGAAAGCTCAGTGCCACATGAGGTTTGTAATGATGATTGTGTGATTTTTTTTTTCCTTGAGAATAGACAAGTAGGAAGGCAAGTGGTAGGCTTGGACCAAGGGATTAGAAATAAACCTGTTGGGTTTCTTATGTGAGGATATTGAGGATACTGGGAAGAGTAATGTCAGACAGTTTGTAGGCTAGATGGAGTAGAACATGGTCTGTAGCCTAGGATACTATATCACTATTAGTTTGGACTTCAACTGGTCTATACATTTTTTTCTTTATTATTTATTTTATTACAGGTAATTGGCCTCTTAATTGCTGTTATATATGAGAGCAAAATAGAAGACTGACATTTTCTTATTCAAAATAACTAGATAAGTTAATTTGCAGATATTTAAAATTTATTGAAATCACCTTTTTCATGTGTTGTAACATTTAAAAAAAAATCATTAGTTATTGTGCTGCTGCATCTCAGATATTTTTCAGTGCCACGAAAACTTTTATTATCAGTTCAGTCCCTGCCCTTAAGGTTCATCTGTCCTCCCTTCCCCTTCCACAGATCTGTATTAAGTGAATGATTTTTTCTGTATAAGCATTGGGGGGGATTAGAGGGAGGTGGGATTTAAAGGTGAATAAGGCATAGGCCCTTCACTAAAGAGGCATATCTCCTATTAGGAAACTGACTATCTAAGCATAGAGTTGTTGGGTTAGCTTTGAAGTTGAAGACTGTGAATCTGTGTCTCAAGTAAAAATCCAGTAAAAAAAAAAATCTGTATTTCTAGCTCTCTGAATAATCCAGTCTTGCAATACTGAGCCTAAGTTCCTTCTTGGTTTAATTATCCAGAGTTGAGTAACAGCAGTCCAGCCTACTCTGGGAGATGATCAGGAAAATTCTCTGTGAAGACCCTGGGTACTTCTAATGTCATATGGAACTATTTCCCTCCCCCCACTTCTCATGTTAAGCAGGTAGAATTAAGACTTTTCATGTTCATAAGCAGGGTTCACTAAGGTCTATATACTCTATCCCAGGAAAAAAACTAGATCATATAGTGCAGAATAGGACAGATAGATGTTAAGTCTACACATACATAGCACTACACATATATAGTAACATTACTTTGTTAAAAGTCCCTTGTTACAAAGTAACAATATTACTTTGTTAAAAGTCCTTTTTGCTTAGAGGTTGATTGCTGTTTAATGTTTCTGTTATAAACACATTAGAAACTTATTCATTGTTCCATATGAGATGAGTTAAGATTTATTGTCCCCAACCCAGAGACATTGCCCCCTTTAGAAGAGGTGTGCACCGTGTGCTCTCTCACTTGCCCACCCTTCTCTTTGTCCACTTCATTAATGTACGTTACTTGCCTGGTTCTTACAAGTATTTGAGGTTTGGTTTTGTTTACGTGTTCCTTAGAGGATAGTGGGAATAGACTTTGTTAGGAGTCAGCAATGGCCTGGATTGGTGGTGATCTTTCTGAGGAAATCTTTGTCCAAGTGAGGCAAGGGATTGACTGTTTCCCAGGACCCTTTCAGTGTGATAGAAATAGCAGCTAGTTGATACCCCATAGGTTGTTTTCTTAAAAAAAAAAAGAAATAGCAGCTAGCCTTGGTAGATGGCAGAGGAATGGGTCTGGGAGAGATGAGTGTTTATCTGGCCTTTCTGGAAGGAATGAACTTTGGTCTGGATTCTTGGTATAGTAGTAAAAAATAAAGTTAGCTGTGTCTAGTTTAGATCCAATATTTCTATTTTTTATCATTAAATATAGAAGTTTAAAAACTAAAACTTTCTATCTTGGATCTCTGTAGCTATCTCATTTCCCTATTTAACACTCCACTAGGTAATTATTATTAAGATTAAAATTTGATATATAATCTTTCTGACATTCTTCTATGCACATACATGCATTTTTAATACTTAAAATTGCATACACCCTCCCTGGTTGCCAGTCCCTGGTTGCCAGTCCCTTTTCCCTCTATTATTGTGGACATGTTTCCATATCATTTTATATAGATCAACCTTATTCTTTCTCATGGCTACATAATTCCATAGTATGGATTTGCAATATCTTTAACCAGATTGGTGGACACTTACTTATATTGTTGCTTTTTACATACATCTGTGTATCCTTGTGGGGAGTATACTGGTAGGGTAAATTTCTGGAAGTGAAATTGCTGGATCAAAGAATCAACACATTTTAAATTGATAGGTTCAAACTATCCTCCAGAAAAGATTATGGCAATTTATGTTTCCAAAAACAATATGTGAAATATCTTCTTAGAGATTATTAGTCTTAAATATTTGCTAGCCCAAGAGTTAATTTTGATTAACTCTTGATTTTATATTTTCTTAGTTATGACAAGTTTAACATTTATTTTCTATATGGAAAGCAATATTATTTTGATAACCAAATCAATTATTTTTTAAACTGTTTGTTTGTTTGTTTTTTGGAGACACAGTAAGCTTGCTCTGTTGCCCAGGCTGGAGTGCAGTGTGTGATCTCAGCTCATGGCAACCTCTGCCTCCGGGGTTCGATTAATTTTGCCTCAGCCTTCCAAGTAGCTGGGACTACAGGTGCACGCCGCCATGCCTGGCTAATTTTTTGTATTTTAGTAGAGACAGGGTTTTACTGTGTTGCTAAGGCTGGTCTCAAACTCCTGAGCTCAGGCAATCCTCCTGCCTTGGCCTCCCAAAGTGCTAGGATTACACACGTGAGCCACCCCACCCAACTGAAACTGTTTTTGAAATGTGATTACAGCCAATACTTTTTAAAAGTATACTTCGTAAATTCATATAAAATATTGATAGTGTTCTATATTTTTTGAATAGTTGGCATAAAGAGCCATTTTAAAACATACAAATTATTATTTACATCTTTGAAATAATTGTTATGCTTTACAAAGGGACTTTATTCAGCATAATGTATCTTTAGCAAACAGATCCTTCTAATTGGTTTTAAATATTTTATTAAGAGTTCTAAATTTTCTGGTATTTAAATTTTTGCTCATTTGTCAGAGCAATAGAGAATAGTCCCTATATAGGTAATATACTGGTAATCTCTGAATTTTGCTTCTTTGGATTTTTAAATCTTGTTCATTGGTGGCTATGTTTCAGTTTTCATGATTTTAATTAGTAATTTACTACTTTGTATATGACTTCCTTATTCCTACATTCTATTTAATGTCATATTTTTTCAAGACAGCCATCTAGTGGCAAATAAGAGAAATGAAGGATCCCAAGTACACCGTAAAAATTGTTTCATTAGTATGCCTATGAAAAATGAAGTTTGCTGTGTTACTGAATATAGCAGATGTTTCAGTTGGTATGTTGCATGTATATGAAAAAATACACATAGGCAATCACAAATTTATATTTTTAAATATTAAGAGTAAGCTGGGCGGGTGCAGTGGCTCACACCTTAATCCCAGCACTTTGGGACACCGAAGTGGGTGTATCACCTGAGGTCAGGAGTTTGAGACCAGCCTGGGCAACATGGTGAAACCCCGTCTCTACTAAAATAAAAAAATTAGCCAGTCGTAGTGGCACTAGCCTGTAATCCCAGCTACTCAGGAGGCTGAGGCATGAGAATCACTTCAACCTGGGAGGTGGAGGTTGCAGTGAGTCGAGATCGCACCATTGCACTCCAGCCTGGGTGATTGAGCTAGTCTCCATCTCAAAAAAAAAAAAGTAAGCTAATGATAGTAATAACATTGGGGAAGTAAATTTCTTGCCTTATACATAATAGATAAATGTGGTACCATATGAGCACTCAGCAAGAGTGGCTTAGGTTTTAGTTTTTATTTGATTTTTTTTTTTTTAATTTTTTATTTTTTCTTGAGACAGAGTTTTGCTCTTTTTGCCCAGCCTGGAGTGCAGTGGCACCATCTCAGCTCGCTGCAACCTCCACTTCCCAGGTTCAAGCAATTCTCCTGCCTCAGCCTTCCAAGTAGCTGGGATTACAGGCACCTGCTACCATGCCTGGCTAATTTTGTATTTTTAGTAGGGACAAGGTTTCACTATGTTGGTCAGGCTGGTCTCGAACTCCTGACCTCAAGTGATCCACCCCCTTGGCCTCCCAAAGTGCTGGCATTTCAGGTGTGAGCCACCGGGCCCAGCCTACGAGTGGCTTAGGTTTTAGAAGAACAACAAAAATGATAAGATTAAAAATAAATGAGACTTTCAAGAAATACGGATTTTTATTAAACCTGAACAAGTAAAAATCCGTATTTAGCAGCATACGAATATATGGCCTTAGTATGCCTGTGCAGGTGGAATTCTGGAAAGAGCACAGACTGTGAAGCTGAACTTAGGTTGACATCTTGACTTTGCCACTAAGTGCATAACTTTGAGCAAGGAACTTAACTCTTAGGTATTCTTGCTTTAAAAGAAGTATTAGCATTGGCTGAGCACAGTGGCTCATGCCTGTAATCCCAGCACTTTGGGAGGCCGAGGCGGGTGGATCACAAGGTCAGGAGATCGAGACCATCCTGGTTAACACGGTGAAACCCCATCTCTACTAAAAATACAAAACATTAGCCGGGTGTGGTGGCATGCCCCTGTAGTCTCAGCTACTCGGGAGGCTGAGGCAGGAGAGTCGCTTGAACCTGGGAGGCGGAGGTTGCAGTGAGCTGAGATTGCACCACTGCACCCCAGCCTGAGCAACAGAGCAAGACTCCGTCTCATAAATAAATAAATAAATAAAATAAAGTAGTGGCATCTACCAGGCAAGCTGTTTGTCTGCAAGCAATGCAGTTTGTCTGCATGAGTGTGACAGGGTAATTGTTTAACGTAATTTTGAATAAAATATATTGTGATGAAGTGGAAAGAGCTTGGATTTTTTTTTTTTTTTTTTTTTTTTTGAGACCGAGTCCTGCTCTGTCACCCAGGCTGGAATGCAGTGGTGTGATTTTGTCTCACTGCTGCCACCTCTCAGATTTAAGCGGTTTTCCCACCTCAGCCTCCCGAGTAGCTGGGACTACAGGCATGCATCACCATGTCCAGCTAGTTTTTGTACGTTTTAGTAGAGATGGGATTTCACCATGTTGGCCAGGCTGGTCTTGAACTCTTGACCTCAGGTGATCCACCCACCTTGGCCTTCCAAAGTGTTTGGATTACAGGCGTGAGCCACTGTGTCCAGCCAGAGCTTGGATCTTTGATGTCATCCAGACATGATTGGATTTGTGGTTTAACCACTTAACTAGCACATTCATTATACCGATGGTCCCCCAATTTATGATGGTTCAGCTTACTATTTTTCAGCTCTACAATGATGCGAAAGTGATACACATTCAGTAAGTTTCTGGACGTATGATGGGGTTACATCTAGATAAACTTACTTTGAATTGAAAATATTTTAAGTCAAAAATGCACTTTCAACTTATTTTCAACTTAGGATGGGCATATTGGGATGTAGCCCCATCATAAGTCACAGACCATCTGTATATAAAATGTTAGTGATAATACCTACCTAGTGGGAAAGTTATGATTAATAATATACATAAAATGTCTGACAGTGTGTTTAACATATTGTAGATATTTTTAAATCTTTACTTTATAAATATATATCTTTCAGTCTTTTTTTATTTTCTTAAATCAAGTTGTTTATAAAGATTTGTTGAAAAAGAGGCAGACAGAGGAGTAGTGGAAACAACACTGTACCAGGTAGTACAAGACTAGATTTCAGTCTTAACTCTTCCACTAACTTCATAATTCCTTTAGGTAGTCATTTATGTTGAACACACGATTTTTTTTTCTTGTCTTAGTGTTTTCTAAGAAGGCCCAATTTAATGTGTAAAATAGAACCTGTGAATCTATTGCCCCACAGCGTTTATCCTCATTATCAAAGATTGACCTCAGGATTACCCGCATTCCACATTGACATACTTGTTGAATCCTAAACACATTATATTTTACACATGCACATTTTGCTTACTCAATATTTTATGAAAGAGAGAAAATCAACTAGGAGAGGCATAGTCTCCTCTGTAGTATGTGAGCGCTAATGGTCTGTTTTGTCTTCAGTTCTTTTTGCCATCTGTCAGTTGTGCCATATTGGAATTAATCTTTCTATTCTGTGGAACACTGGTAATTTGTGATTGTATGCTGTTTGTCAGATCCCTTGTCTTATAGCAGATGCTTGTAGCAATCACAGGTAAAGTCTGTTCGTTTTAAAATATAGTACATCATTGTAATGAGGTATAAATTTTAATTTTTTTAAAAAAATTATAGATGTAAGTGCATCATTAAATGAAGCAAGTTGCCTTCGTCTAGGTTATACGTACACATGCATGACTGTTGGCAAGCTTTGAGATGGAGTAAATTTATATGAAAAGAAAAATAGTGGAGATTTATAGAAAATTGAGGTGAGCTTATTTTAAAAGTGGTATAGTTACATAAAATGCTTCATACTATATTTTTCCCTCATGAATACATATGTAGTTTATTAGTCTATACCCAGTGTACCTCTCTGTGTGTCTCTGTTGATTCTAATGCTTGTTTAAATCAGTGGATAAAAGGGGAAAAAATAAAAGTATTGCATTTTTTTTTCATGATCAGATCTGATTTAATGGGTAGAGAGTGCTTATAGTTATCAGTTACATATAAATGCTTGTAAATTCTTAAATAGTTGGTTCTTCGGTGTTTCTTAATATTCTCAGAATTACTATATAAATTTCTACTGGCTATAAAGAAAGGTGTTTCTGTTTTTTTTTTTTTTTTTAACTGCAGACAGTCTTTGTCCCAGTAATGACAAATTATAACTGACTTGATAGTGTATGAATTAATGGTAGGTATTTTATTCATAAAAACTCTCTGTAAATATTTAATGAAAAACTAAAGGTATATTGCTCTATATCCTAATATAAAACCATTTTGTGGCATATTTCTATTGGCTTTTTCTTTAGATTTCAGAAGTTGATTGCAAAGATGCACTGGAAATGATCTGTAACTTAGAATCTGAGGGTGATGAAAAAAGCGCTCTTGTCTTATGTACTGCATTTTTGTCACGTCAGCTCCAGCAAGGAGATATGTACTGCGCTTGGTGAGTTGATTTTTTTTTTTTTTAAAGAAATATTTGTTAAATAAGAATGCAAAATAGGCTGTGAGAATTCATATAACTTAGGAACATAATTTAAAATCTTTTTAAGACAAAAGGCTTATATTTAGATATTACATGCTGTGCAAACTTACTATCAAGTAGTTGTTACAACTCAAAACTTTGTGTATTAAAGGCCACACAATTCCTTAGCATGCATACCAGTAATTATCTTTGGTCAGGAAATTTTTAAGTGATAGAAAGTGAAAGAAAGACTTGTTTTGTCTAATGCCACCATAACATTTTTTTAGATATGTAAGCAATACATTTCTTTTTATGGTACATTTTCATTTGGGCATAGCTTGTTATATGTAATCCTTTGGGAGGCTACAGGAAACAGAGATGTTGGTTTCAGTTAACGTAAAAACTGAAGATCAGCTGCCTTAAATTAGCTTTAGCTAACACTGACAATTTATCTGGTCTGTCAACAACACTATTAGTCTTCAGTGTTGTGTTGATATTATGGGAACACATAAGAAAATTTGGTTTATAAAATTCCAACATTTAAGAATATTTACCAAATGACAGCGTACAAATGAATAATAGAACAGGCAAGGTAAATCAATGGTTGTGTAATCAATAAAGATTGAAGGTTATAAAGGATTTCTGAGCATTGAGCCTCGTTATGAAGGAAAAATAGTATATGCTGTACAGAGAGGCTTGGTGTGAAAGGTAGAAAGATTCTGAAGGGAGAATAAATAAGAAGTATTTATCCAGGACAAGTGTAATAGGTTTTCTAGTTATACTAGCATGAAAATCAGTGATGACTAAGAAATTAATGTGTTGTGTTGGTTTTTACAAAGGCATCAAAAGCTGAGTTTCATATGCTAAGCAAAAGCAGTCCATTATAAGCCCTTGAAGGGCAACATAGAAGTTTATGTTGAAGAAACACTGTTTAAGATAAGCAGTTGTGAGTTGATTGACGACTCAGTAGTGAGGGCAGAGTTGGGCAAAGAAGTAGTAGTACAGAGTTCAGACAGAAAATCAACTGGAAAGCCAGTAAATCAACTGGGAAATTACTGTGGCACAGATTGGTTTCTTCTGGGTTTTTTGTCATCATTGGTTGTTATATTCATCTAATAATAACAACCTTATTGTCAATTTTAAATTTGTTAGAAGATAAAAGAGAAATGCTGTTTAAAAATCATGTCATTGATTTTTTTATATATATATAATATATATACACACACACATATATACGTACACACACATATCTTGAGCTTTCTTATTACATAAAGTTCACATGTGGCTCAAAGTTATCATCTGTAAAACTTGTTTAAATGTTAAATGCTGGCCGGGCACAGTGGCTCATGCCTGTAATCCCAGTACTGTGGGAGGCCGAGGTGGGCAGATCACCTGAGGTCAGGAGTTTGAGACCAGCCTGGCCAACATGGTGAAACCCCATCTCTACTAAAAATACAAAAATTAGCCAGGCATGGCAGTGCGCGCCTGTAATCCCAGCTACTCAGGAGGCTGAGGCACAAGAATTGCTTGAACCCGGGAGGCAAGGTTGCAGTGAGCCGAGATTGCGTCACTGCACTTCAGCCTGGGTGACAGTGAGACTGTCTCAGAAAAAAAAAAAAGGTTAGATGCTTTCCTAGTAAAAGGTAGTGCTTCTCTGGGACTGAAAAATATTAATTAATAAAATGATAAATCATATTCTGATTTTACTTGGTATTTAGAAAATTGGGATCTGTTTTCTTGCATTTTAACTTAAGCATGCATATAGGATTGGAATATAAAACCAGTTTTAATTTCAAATGTAGTGACTGGACTGATGTGGTCCATGATTATTACCTTACTGCTCCAACTTTTCTTATTATAACTTTTTTTTTTAAGGGAACTTACTCTCTTTTGGAGTAAATTACAACAAAGAGTAGAACCATCTATACAAGTGTACCTTGAGAGGTGTCGTCAACTTTCTTTGTTAACGAAAACAGTGTATCACATTTTCTTCCTGATTAAAGTTATTAATTCAGAGGTAAGAATAATCAGAATATTTTTAAGGTTAAAATGTATACATTATCATTAATAAAAGACTATAACTTTTATGATTTTGTCACCCTTTTCAGTGATTTTTAAATTTTTTCAGTTAGTCCTTTGAACATTTTCATGTTAGTCCTTTAAGATATTTGATACAGAAAAACTTAAAAATGCAGTTGAGATCCAGGGACTTGTTCTTACTTAGCCAGAAGAAAAGTAATGTGTAATACTTAAATTATATCATTCTTCTGTTTTGGTTTTAGGGGTTATACTACTTTGATAATTTGGCTATAGAAATTTTAAAGTAGGCTGGGCGCGGTGGCTCATGCTTGTAATCCCAGCACTTTGGGAGGCCAAGGCAGGTGGATCACAAGGTCAGGAGTTCGAGACCAACCCGGCCAATATAGTGAAACCCTGTCTCTACTGAAAATACAAAAATTAGCCAGGTGTGGTGGCGTGCGCCTGTAATCCCAGCTACTCAGGAGGCTGAGGCAGTAGAATTGCTTGAACCCGGGAGGCAGAGGTTGCAGTGAGTTGAGATCGCGCCACTGCACTCGAGCCTGGGCAACAGAGCGAGACTGCATCTCAAACAAACAAATTTAAAAAGTATAAAGAAAAATATATAGTGCTAGTTTCCTCTGCTAGCAGAAGGGAAGATTACATTATCTAAAATTTTACAAACAGCCACAAATATGTGATAAAATAAAACAAACATCTCTTTTAGTGTATACCAGGTGAGATTGCAGGAATATTTGGGCTCAAAAGGTAAAGCCTAAAAATGGGAACAGAAAGCTTGAACTGATGCTTAGCCTCACCTAACCTGGAGATTGGGATATGTTGCTTCTTGCAGTAACTAAGTAGTTGGAAGTTTGATATCTACACAGGGACAGGAGATAGCTATACGGATATAAGATCCTGGGCCGGGCCAGGCTGCTCACATCCATAGTCCCAGTATTTTGGGAAGCCAAGGTGGGCGGATGACTTGAGGTCAGAAGTTTGAGATCAGACTGGCCAACATGATGAAACCCCATCTCTACTAAAGTAAGTACAAAAATTAGCCAGAATTGGTGGCGCCTGCCTGTAGTCCCTGCTGAAGTGGGAGGATGGCTTGAACCTGAGAGGCAGCGATTACAGTGAGCCGAGATTGCACCACTGCACTCCAGCGTGGGTGACAAGCAAGATCCTGTCTCAAAAACAAAAAGCAGGCTGGATGGACATGGTGGCTCACGCCTGTAATCCCAGCATTTTGGGAGGCCAAAGTGGGTGGATCACATAAGCCCAGAAGTTCAAGGCCAGCCTGGCCAACATGGCAAAACCATGCTCTACTAAAAATAAAGAAAATTAGCTGGGCATGGTGGCAGGTGCCTGTAGTCCCAGCTACTCTGGAAGCTGAGACCCAGGAATCGCTTGAGCCCGGGAGGTGGAGGTTACAGTGAGCCAAGATTATACCACTGCACTCCAGCCTGGGAGACAGAGCGAGACTTGGTCTTAAAAAAAAAAAAAAAAAAAAAGAAAAGATCTTGGGCCAGCTCTACTTGTCTACTTGGGTAGGTAGATCTGAAACAACCACCCCCTCACCACCGCCCCCCGCCCCCTGCAATACACACACATACACATGCTCACGCGTGTGCATGCATGCATGCATGCACAATCACTACACGAAGCTGGAACCTGTAAAGTACTGTAATTTTATTGAAAAGGTAGACTAGAAAAATAATACTGTCTAACACAGATGGATGGTAGGGAATTTTAGGTATGTCCAATTGGACTCTGGGTCAGAGGAGGAAAACCTTTAGGAAGTTATAACTACACGTCTACCCTCATACAGATTTGGGAGCCACATTTACCCTAGCTGTGTAGTTCAGAAATCCCTATGCCAAGTAAGTTAATGTTTAAGAAGGTGAGGATGAATACCTAAGATTCCTGCAGAAGAAAATGCAGAACTGCTTTAGGAGGGACATATTGTCAACACATGGGTCTCATAAAGCCCTGCTTAACATGAGTTCACCATTAAGATTTATAAACATACAAAACTATCTGACCTGAGTGATTTTCAGCAAAGGAATAATAGGATTACTTGCCTAATACTTTAAATAATATAATTATGGAAAAATCTAGGAAGTATATGTATTTAAACACTTAAAATAAGGAATTAAAGTATGAGGAAGACAGTATCAAAATGACCAAGCAGATCGTAAAAAGAGTCAAAAGAACGTTTGGAAATAAACATACATAGTTATCGAAATGAAAATTTTAGCAGCTGGATTATACAGATTAGACAACTGAAGAGGGAGTTGATGAACAGAGGTTGCATATGTGCTTCCATTTATTTTTTACTATTAAGTATTAATAAATCAGAACTCAAGTTTCATAAAGTTACTGATTTTCTTATAGTAACCTTTGTAGAAATGCAGTTGGTTTCCATTTAAATGTACACAGAAAACACGTTCCAAAGGTGGTACCATTGTGTAGAATCTAAAAACTGAGAATGCAGCATGATAACAAGAAGTATTTTTAAGTGAATTTTTTATTTTTTATTTGTATTTTTTAATTGTTTTTGAAAGGAAAAACCAAAAGATACTTCCCTATCCCTCTTTATAAGTATCTTTTAAAATCTGTCATTGGTCAGTAAGCCTTAGATGTATCTTCATTTTTCTCTCCTAAAAATAATTTATCTTCATTTTCAGGAGGAAAGAATATGAATGAATCCTGCTTTCCAGTTTTTCCTCTGTCAACCTTGTTAACTTGTCCTGATTTTTAATTTATATATTGTGGTGCTGCAGTTAAAAAATAAAGTAGCTGGGTGTGGGAGTGCATGCCTGAGTCCCAGGCTAGTTGGGAAGCTGAGGCTAGAGGATCACTTGAGCCCCAGATTTCAAGACCAGCCTGGGCAACACAGCAAGACCCTGTCTCCAAAACAAACAAAAACCTGAAAGGGGCCAATAATAAATTTCCTATGAAACTACTATGCAGTTTTAAATCATAGGTTGCGCCACTAACTTAAAGAGCAGCATGACAGAGTAGAGTAGAAAGAACTTGGAACTAGAATCCAAACTGGGTATAAATCTTGACTTGGAATTGACCTTAATCACTGTAGGTTTCATTACTAAATCAGATGAATTGAGCTTAGGTAAAAGTGACCATCCTTCTTCAGTCTTACTCACTACTCATAAAGAGACCATGGTGGGCCAGAGGATGGGGTGCAAAATACTGGACAAGAGCTGCATTGTCCATTATGGTAGTCACATTTTAGTTGCTGAGTAGCTCCATGTTGCTAGTGGCAATCCTATTGGACAGCACAGATATAGAACATTCCCGTTATCACTAATAGTTCTGTTGGGTAACACTATTCCAGAGAGTTTCGGTTCAGAATTAGAGTATATAAGAAAGCAATTAAAAGTATGAATAGCTTTGGAAGTTGGCAATGGCAGCAGCCTTCTTCTCTGTTGTTGCTTTTGTTGGTTTGTTGGTTTTTGAGAGAGTCTTCCTCTGTCATCCAGACTGGAGTGCACTGCTGCAATCACAGCTCACTGCAGCCTCAACTTCCCAGGCTTGAGCAATGCTCTCACCTCAGCCCCCTAAGTAGCTGGGACTACAGGTGTGTACCATCACACTTGGCTACTTTTTTTATTTTTTGTAGAGATGGGGTCTCACTGTATTGCCCAGATTAATCTCCAACTCCTGGGCTCAAGCAATTCTCCATGCCTTGGCCTTCCAAAGTGGTGGGATTACAGGTATGAGCCACCACACATGACCTTCGCAGCAGCCTTCTTGACGGGGATAGTATGCACCATGGTAATTGCTCTGTCCAAAAACTTGCTTCTTGTTGCATGAAATTTTTTTCCCTTTTTTTTTCTACTTTCTGAAATCTGATCAAGCAGAGGTTTTATCTTAAAACTAGAATCATAGATTATTATTATTTTAGGACTGAAGAGACCTTAAAGTTAAGCTATAGTGATTAGATTCTGGTGTAATAACTCTCTTCATTTTCCATATAGAGGTTAACCTCGATGTAGTGATTTGAATTAACTGGTAACCCTTTTTTTTCTTTTTCATATGGAGTCTCCCTCTGTTGCCCAGGCTGCAGTGCAGTGGTGCAATCTTGGCTCATTACAACCTCCATCTTCTAGGTACAAGCGATTCTCCTGCCTCAGCCTCTCAAGTAGCCAGGATTACAGGCGGACGCTGCCATGCCCAGCTAATTTTTGTATTTTTAGTAGAGACAGGGTTTTACCATGTTTGCCAGGCTGTTCTCGAACTCCTGACCTCAGGTGATCTGCCTGCCTCAGCCTCCCAAAGTGCTAGGATTATAGGCGTGAGCCACTGTACCCAGCCAATTGGTAACCCTTAAAAAAAAAAAAAAAAAAAAACTCCAGGAATTGAACACTATCAACCAGCTACTCATATGTTAATTTAAAATACAGTTGGCCCTCCATATTCATAGGTTCCACATCAGTGGATTCAACCACCTACTGATTGAAAATATTCAGGGGCCAGGTGTGATGGCTCACCTGTAATCCCAGCACTTTGGAAGGCTTAAACCCGGGAATTTGAGCCAGCCTGGGTAAAAGAGTGAAACCTGATCTCTACCAAAAAAAAAAAAAAATAGCCAAACATAGTGGTGTGTGCCTGTCATCCCAGCTACTCAGGAGGCTGAGATGGGAGGATCACTTGAGCCTGGGAGGCAGAAATTGCAGTGAGCCAAGATCATGCCACTGAGCCAGGTTCACTCCACTGCACTTCAGCCTGGGTGACAAAGTGAGACCCTGTCTCAAAAAAGAAAAGGAAAAAAGAATTTATAGAGTTCCAAAAAGCAAAACTTGAATTTGCCACAAGCGTACTATATTGAATCTATGCAAATGAAGTAATATGTAGCCATTGTCTTAGGTACTATAAGTAATACAGAGATGAATTAAATTATGTGAGAGGATGTCTGTAGTTTGTATGCAAATACTATGCCATTTTATATAAGGGACTTGAGCATTGTGGATTTTGGTATCCACAGGAATCCTGGAACCAGTGCCCCCAGATTCTGAAGGACAACTGTAATTAATGTCTTAAATCGTAATTGAGATCTGCAAAGGAATTGGAGCACATAGCTTGGGATCTTTTTATTTATATAGTATACTCTTCCCTAGACTCCTTGAGGTTTAAGAGTTGAAAAATACATCCCTGCCTTTAAGGCTTTTGTAGTCTGTTGATGGAAACTCAAAACCAGTAGCAATATTATATGGGTCTATCTACTAGAGTGGAATCTTGAATATCTGGTGAGGGTACATTGCTTAGTGCAGTGCCTGGTATAAAGTAGGTGCTGAATGAATAAAAGAAGTGGGCCATAATAACCCACTTGTCTATTTTCGTTACTCAATTAGTAATGGCTAAAGAGGGAGGAGAGAGTGTTCCTAGTCACAGAAAAAAAACACATAAAGTAGTATCAAGACAAATGAGAGAATGGAATATTTGGGGAACTACAGGTAGCTCAGTTGTTTGAGTAGAGGGAAAGATAAAGAGGAAACTAGAACAGATGAGGCAGTGGTCAGACTGTGAAGTCCTTTTCGTATTCCACACTAAGATTTATATTTTATTCTGAAATACATGGTAATTATTTAAAGAGTTTTAAAACAGGGTAAAGCATGATGTTATGAGTGGGTAGGGAAGGACTGAATGGGAGGTTACATGGGAAACTAAAAGCAACATGCAAGCCTTGGGTGGCTTTAGGTCAAGGATACTAGGCAGCCAGAGGAAAAGAACAGAAAAGGCAATGGGAAGAGGGTACAAAAGACAAACCTTTCCGTTTTCCAGAACTTGCCTGGTGCTGTTCTTTTCCTGGAAAGGGATTGAGTTTCTGTTCCTCCTCTGAATTAATGTCACTTAGCTTTCTGTTCCTGTGACTCATCAATTTAAGCTTGTGCTATTAATATTTATGATTAACTATTATGAATTAAATAGATTTTTATGGGCAAATCACTTAATTACATTGTCTTTATAGAAAATTGTTGTGAATTCAAATTCAACTTTTAAAACTTACCTGCTGTATAGCCCGTTTATGATTTGAATATTGCCTGTTCACTTATTTTCAAGTACACACATGAAAGGTCAGAAGAAAAAATATTGTAAAACATAGTTTCTTTTGTTTCATTGGCATTAATGTAAAGGTTTCAGGTTTAATTATAACATGAAAATGTTTTTAAAACAAATTTATTGAGACTCCTCACCCTTAATGAATCAAAATGAACCTTTGAATTTAGTTGCAGACTGGATTAGAATAGAATGTCAGTGGAATTCCCCTTTTAAATAATTTTAGATGTGTCTTGTGAGCAATAAGTAGAATTCTTTAGTCAGCTTTTGTCATTCCTGGAGAAAAGGCTCAACATTCATATGATATAAAATAGTTATGTTCTGCAAGACAGATACCCTTCATCCAGAAATCCTTCATTCTCTGAATCCTTTTTATTGTTTGTTTTTGTTTTTGTTTTTGTTTTTGTTTTTGAGACGTAGTTTCGCTCTTGTTGCCCAGGCTGAAGTACAGTGGCGCAGTCTTGGCTCACTGCAACCTCTGCCCCCCACGTTCAAATGATTCTCCTGCCTTAGCCTCCTCAGTAGCTGGGATTACAGGTGCCCGCCACCACACCTGGCTAATTTTTTGTATTTTTGGTAGAGACTGGGTTTCATCATGTTGGCCAGGCTGGTCTCAAACTTCTGACCTCACATGAGCCACCTGCCTCAGCCTCCCAAAGTGCAGGGATTAACAGGCGTGAGCCACCACGCCGGGCCTCTCTGAATCCTTTTTTAAAATTTCTCCATCTCCTGAATTTCTGAATAATCACACCGCTTCTCAGAACTTTCACCAGTAAGAACTTGTACCAATTTTTCTGACATTATTATATGTGCCTTCAGTATTACTTTTGATCATCTTTATGGTTTACTTGGCGCTTAATTCCTCCCAGACTTCTTTGTGTCTTTCTATGTGTAGTATGCAGCTTCACAGACCACAGGTGATTTTTTTCTTTCTTGCATATCGTAATAGATGAGTGGCCTAATTGTTCACCATTAGCAGCCCCTTAAGGCATGTAACAGAGATGCAGATGTTTTACTGTACAAGTTTTAAGGCACAGATCTATCTAGGAATAGTATAACATATACAAGTTTATATGAAATCTAGAGACACCCATATGTCCCACTTCCTTCCCAGTTTTCATCTTCCCTGTCATTTTTTATTTTTTTATTATTCTTTTTAAGAGACAGGGTCTTGCTCTGTTGCCCAGGCTGGAGTGCAGTGTGCAATCCTAGCTTACTGCAGCCTCGAATTCCCAATTTCAAGCAATCCTCCTGCCTCAGCTTTCTTTGTAGCTAGGATTACAGGCACATGCCACCATGCCTAGCTAATTTTTTTTTTTTTTGATAGAGATGAGGTCTTTCTGTATTGCCTAGGCTGGTGTCAAACTCTTGGCCTCAATCAGTCCCTCCCACCTTGCCTTCCCAAAGCACTGGGATTACACACATAAACCATGAGCCACCATGCCCAGCCTTTTTTTTTTTTTTTGGAGACAGGGTCTCACTTTGTCATCCTGGCTGGATTGCAGTGGTGCGATCTCTGCTCACTGCAGCCTCAGCCTTCCAGGTTCAAGCGATCCTCCTTCCTCAGCCCTACAGGTAGCTGGGACTACAGCTGCATACCACCACACCTGGCTAATTTTTGTACTTTTTGTAGAGATGGGGGTTTCCCCTATGTTGCCCAGGTTGGTCTCAAACTCCTGAGATCAAGTGATCCGATCCTCCTGCCTCGGCCTTCCAAAGTGCTTGGATTATAAGCATGAGCCACTGCACCCAGCCTAACCTATCATTTTAAAAATAGGTCTCTTCATGCTATTCTTTCTATTCATTTTCTTTTTGGTCATTGTGCTCTTGCTGTTTCTAAAATCAAGACCAATTCAGTATCCCAGGCTCCTTTTCCTTTTTAGTAAAAATACGAAAATACTTTTGCCCTACAAGTTTAAGCTTCTGTTTTAGTAAAATATTTTCTTCTTAACTTAATGAAAATAGAGGCCCTATCAGTTCTCTCTACTTATTTTCTTTGTTGCCTTTTGATCTTGTATCGTACATATTTTATTCCAGTGAATGTGGCCACATCCTGTGGCTATCTTATTTCTCATTTATCATTGCTCCCTTCTGGTTTTTTAAAACCCATTTTTATCTCTTTACTCCATGTGTCTTTCAAATGACTCTTACCTTTGTTATTGCTATCTAATAATAATAGTTCAAGATGCTAATTCAAAAGAAAAAGTTTGTTGGGCTATGTCTACCCCTACTCCTAATTCTTAAGCTGGTCCAGCCATGAGGTAGGTAATTTGACATTTAGTTTTATGATAGCACTAGAATCTCCACTATTAGGGATTAGTACCTTATTTTATAGAAGCAAACTATTTCTTTCAGTACTGATAAGTTTGGAAATATGGGGATGTTCTCAGTTTTATAATTAGATTAGGAGGGTTTTGTTTCAGTTAGATTGCTTATGCAAACAGGAAATAAGAGTTAAAATAAGGATGACATTTATTGATCATTTACTATGTGCCAGACATTATACTAAACTATAACACATATTTAATCTCCTTTAATACAGCAATTTAATGAAGTTTAAGTGCTGTTTTGACCTCTGTTTTATAAGTGGGATATGAAAGGTCAAAAAAGTTAAATAACTTCCAAGTTTGCCTAGCCATTAAATAATTTCATACCAAAGTCTTAGCTTCTAATACTTCTGCATTTTCTCCCATTCTATGCAGTTCATTTTACATACACATATACCAGACTAAGCTGCAGTGCTTTAGAAGGGGAATCCTTTCATAAATTGCTATTGCAAGATTTGAGAAAAACAAATCTCAATCTTAACTAAATTCTGAAATAAATTAGTGTTGATTAGTGTAGACTAAATTAACATTTCCTATTTGCTTTTTCACAGACTGAAGGGGCTGGACTTGCTACCTGTATAGAACTGTGTGTAAAAGCTCTTCGCTTGGAGTCTACAGAAAATACTGAAGTGAAAATATCTATTTGCAAGACCATTTCATGTTTGTTGCCTGATGATCTGGAAGTTAAACGTGCTTGTCAACTGAGTGAATTTCTTATTGAGCCTACAGTAGATGCGTATTATGCTGTGGAAATGTTGTATAATCAGCCAGACCAGAAATATGATGAAGAGAATCTTCCAATACCAAATTCTTTACGCTGTGAGCTGTTACTTGTATTGAAAACTCAATGGCCCTTTGATCCAGAATTCTGGGATTGGAAAACCTTGAAACGACAATGTCTTGCATTAATGGGAGAAGAAGCATCCATTGTGTCTTCAATAGATGAACTAAATGACAGTGAAGTATATGAAAAAGTGGTAGACTACCAAGAAGAGAGTAAAGAAACTTCTATGAATGGGCTTTCTGGTGGAGTTGGTGCTAATTCTGGCCTTCTTAAAGACATTGGTGATGAAAAGCAGAAGAAGAGAGAGATAAAACAGTTAAGAGAGAGGGGATTTATATCTGCTCGGTTTAGGAATTGGCAAGCCTACATGCAGTATTGTGTGTTGTGTGACAAAGAATTCCTTGGTCACAGAATAGTACGACATGCTCAGAAACATTACAAAGATGGAATTTATAGTTGCCCAATATGTGCAAAGAACTTTAATTCTAAAGAAACTTTTGTCCCTCATGTCACACTGCATGTTAAACAATCTAGTAAAGAGAGACTAGCAGCTATGAAACCATTAAGAAGATTGGGAAGGCCTCCAAAGATCACAACTACCAATGAAAATCAGAAGACTAATACTGTGGCTAAACAGGAGCAGCGACCTATAAAAAAGAACAGTCTCTATTCAACAGATTTTATAGTGTTTAATGACAATGATGGTTCAGATGATGAGAATGATGACAAAGATAAATCCTATGAGCCAGAAGTGATTCCAGTCCAGAAACCAGTACCTGTTAATGAATTTAATTGCCCTGTAACTTTTTGTAAAAAGGGCTTTAAGTACTTTAAAAATCTAATTGCTCATGTGAAGGGGCATAAAGATAATGAAGATGCCAAGCGCTTTCTTGAAATGCAGAGCAAAAAAGTTATTTGCCAGTACTGTAGGCGGCATTTTGTGAGTGTTACTCATCTCAATGATCACTTACAGATGCACTGTGGCAGTAAACCATATATCTGTATACAGATGAAATGTAAAGCTGGTTTTAATAGTTACGCCGAGCTTTTAACCCACCGAAAGGAGCATCAAGTCTTTAGAGCAAAATGTATGTTTCCTAAATGTGGAAGAATTTTTTCGGAAGCTTATTTACTATATGATCATGAAGCACAACATTATAATACGTACACTTGCAAGTTCACAGGTTGTGGTAAAGTTTATCGTTCTCAGGGTGAGCTGGAAAAGCATCTGGATGATCACAGTACTCCTCCTGAAAAAGTGCTGCCTCCTGAAGCCCAACTTAATTCATCCGGAGATTCCATTCAGCCTTCTGAAGTGAATCAGAACACAGCAGAGAATATTGAGAAAGAAAGATCTATGCTTCCTTCAGAAAATAACATTGAAAACAGCTTACTAGCAGATAGAAGTGATGCTTGGGATAAAAGCAAAGCAGAATCAGCTGTGACCAAACAAGACCAGATTTCTGCCTCTGAGCTCGGGCAAGCTAATGGACCATTGTCAAATGGTTTGGAAAACCCTGCAACTACTCCTCTACTTCAATCCAGTGAAGTAGCTGTGTCCATTAAGGTGTCTCTCAATCAGGGGATTGAGGATAACTTTGGAAAGCAAGAAAACGCAACTGTGGAAGGCAGTGGTGAAGCACTGGTCACAGACTTACATACGCCAGTTGAAGATACTTGTAATGATTTGTGTCATCCAGGTTTCCAGGAGAGAAAAGAACAAGATTGCTTTAATGATGCCCATGTTACTCAGAATTCTTTAGTAAATTCAGAAACTCTCAAAATAGGTGACCTTACCCCACAAAACTTAGAAAGACAAGTGAACAACTTGATGACCTTTTCTGTGCAAAATCAGGCAGGATTTCAAAACAGTTTACCAACTTCCAAATTTGAATGTGGAAATAATGTTAAAACATCATCCAGTCTTTATAATTTACCTCTTAAGACGTTAGAAAGTATTGCATTTGTTCCGCCGCAGTCCGACCTAAGTAATTCATTAGGAACTCCATCAGTGCCTCCAAAAGCTCCAGTTCAGAAATTCAGCTGCCAGGTCGAGGGATGTACTCGAACCTATAATTCTTCACAGAGTATTGGGAAACACATGAAGACAGCACACCCTGACCAATATGCTGCATTTAAAATGCAGCGCAAAAGTAAAAAAGGTCAGAAAGCTAACAACTTAAATACACCAAATAATGGAAAGTTTGTTTATTTTTTGCCATCACCAGTGAACAGCTCAAATCCATTTTTTGCATCACAGACCAAAGCCAATGGGAATCCTGCTTGTTCGGCCCAGTTGCAGCATGTCTCGCCTCCCATTTTTCCAGCTCATTTAGCAAGTGTGTCAGCTCCATTGTTGTCCTCAATGGAAAGTGTCATAAATCCAAATATAACTTCTCAGGATAAAAATGAACAAGGTGGTATGTTATGTTCCCAAATGGAAAATTTACCTAGTACTGCCTTGCCAGCACAAATGGAAGATCTAACCAAAACAGTTCTGCCTTTGAATATTGACAGTGGCTCAGATCCTTTCCTTCCTTTACCTGCAGAAAGTAGTTCAATGTCTCTCTTCCCTTCACCAGCAGATAGTGGGACTAATTCTGTTTTTTCTCAGCTGGAAAATAATACAAATCATTATTCCTCACAGATTGAAGGAAACACTAATTCCTCCTTTCTAAAGGGGGGTAATGGTGAAAATGCAGTTTTTCCTTCACAAGTGAATGTTGCAAATAACTTCACAAGCACCAATGCCCAACAGTCTGCACCTGAAAAAGTTAAAAAAGACCGTGGGCGGGGCCCAAATGGGAAGGAAAGAAAACCTAAGCACAACAAAAGGGCTAAATGGCCTGCAATTATCAGAGATGGGAAATTTATCTGTAGCAGGTGTTACAGGGCTTTTACTAATCCCAGATCACTGGGTGGGCACTTATCCAAGCGATCTTACTGTAAACCACTGGATGGAGCCGAAATTGCTCAAGAACTTCTACAGAGTAATGGACAGCCTTCTCTTCTTGCCAGCATGATTCTCTCCACAAATGCAGTAAATTTGCAGCAGTCACAACAATCTACCTTCAATCCAGAAGCATGTTTTAAAGATCCATCATTTCTACAGCTTCTTGCTGCTGAAAATCGCTCGCCAACATTTTTACCAAATACATTTCCTCGACCTGGTGTGACTAACTTTAATACCAGTGTCAGTCAAGAAGGTAGTGAAATTATTAAACAGGCTTTGGAAACTGCTGGCATTCCCAGTACATTTGAGGGTGCCGAAATGCTTTCTCATGTTTCAACAGGTTGTGTCTCTGATGCATCACAAGTAAATGCAACAGTGATGCCAAATCCAACTGTGCCACCCCTGTTGCAGACTGTATGCCATCCAAACACCTTGCTGACCAACCAGAATAGGACGTCAAACTCCAAAACTTCCTCCATTGAGGAATGTAGCAGCTTGCCTGTTTTCCCAACGAATGACTTACTACTGAAGACTGTTGAAAATGGTTTGTGCTCTAGTTCATTTCCTAATTCTGGTGGGCCATCACAAAATTTTACCAGTAACAGTTCTCGTGTTTCTGTTATAAGTGGTCCTCAGAACACAAGATCCAGTCATTTAAATAAAAAGGGAAACAGTGCTTCTAAGAGAAGAAAGAAAGTTGCTCCTCCACTAATTGCACCTAATGCTTCCCAAAACTTGGTAACAAGTGACTTAACAACAATGGGATTCATAGCAAAGAGTGTTGAAATCCCAACTACTAACCTTCATTCAAATGTAATTCCAAGTTGTGAACCTCAGAGTTTGGTGGAAAATCTAACACAGAAATTAAATAATGTTAACAATCAGTTATTTATGACTGATGTAAAAGAAAATTTCAAAACCAGTCTTGAGTCCCATACAGTGTTAGCCCCTTTAACATTAAAAACTGAAAATGGTGATTCCCAAATGATGGCTTTGAATTCATGCACAACTTCAATAAATTCTGATTTGCAGATTTCTGAAGACAATGTTATACAAAACTTTGAAAAGACTCTTGAAATTATTAAAACTGCTATGAATTCTCAAATACTTGAGGTAAAAAGTGGATCTCAGGGTGCTGGTGAAACATCACAAAATGCTCAGATAAATTATAACATTCAGCTTCCTTCAGTAAACACTGTGCAAAATAACAAATTACCCGATTCTTCTCAGTTTTCCTCCTTTATAAGTGTCATGCCAACAAAAAGTAACATTCCTCAGTCTGAAATATCACATAAGGAGGATCAAATACAGGAAATTTTAGAAGGCTTACAGAAATTAAAATTAGAAAATGACCTATCCACTCCAGCATCCCAGTGTGTACTGATAAATACATCAGTGACACTGACTCCCACGCCTGTTAAATCAACTGCAGATATCACAGTTATTCAGCCAGTTTCTGAAATGATAAACATTCAATTTAATGACAAAGTTAATAAACCCTTTGTGTGCCAAAACCAAGGCTGTAACTACAGTGCTATGACAAAGGATGCACTATTTAAGCACTATGGTAAAATTCATCAATACACTCCAGAAATGATTCTTGAAATTAAGAAGAATCAGTTGAAATTTGCTCCCTTTAAATGTGTAGTACCTACATGTACAAAAACATTTACAAGAAATTCTAACCTCCGGGCACACTGTCAGTTGGTGCATCATTTTACAACTGAAGAAATGGTAAAGTTAAAAATTAAAAGGCCTTATGGAAGAAAATCTCAGAGTGAAAATGTGCTGGCCTCACGAAGTACACAAGTGAAAAAACAGCTAGCTATGACAGAGGAAAATAAAAAGGAATCTCAGCCTGCTTTAGAATTGAGAGCAGAGACCCAAAATACCCACAGTAATGTAGCAGTGATCCCAGAAAAACAACTTGTAGAAAAAAAAAGTCCTGACAAAACAGAAAGTTCTTTACAAGTGATTACAGTTACTTCAGAACAATGTAATACAAATGCACTTACAAACACACAAACCAAAGGACGGAAGATTAGGAGGCATAAAAAAGAAAAGGAGGAGAAAAAACGAAAGAAGCCAGTTTCCCAATCCCTTGAGTTTCCAACAAGATACAGTCCTTACAGACCTTATCGATGTGTTCACCAGGGATGCTTTGCTGCCTTTACGATACAGCAAAACTTGATTCTCCATTACCAGGCTGTACACAAATCAGATCTACCTGCATTTTCAGCAGAGGTTGAAGAGGAAAGTGAAGCTGGTAAAGAAAGTGAAGAAACTGAAACTAAACAAACTTTGAAAGAATTTCGATGTCAGGTAAGTGACTGTTCTCGAATTTTCCAAGCAATTACTGGCCTAATACAACACTACATGAAACTTCATGAAATGACTCCTGAAGAAATTGAAAGTATGACTGCTTCAGTGGATGTTGGGAAATTTCCATGTGACCAGTTAGAGTGTAAATCTTCATTTACTACATATTTGAACTATGTTGTTCATCTAGAGGCAGACCACGGAATTGGACTAAGGGCAAGTAAAACAGAAGAAGATGGTGTATACAAATGTGATTGTGAAGGCTGTGACCGTATATATGCAACCCGGTCGAATCTCCTCCGACACATTTTTAATAAGCATAATGACAAACATAAGGCTCATTTGATTCGTCCAAGAAGATTAACACCAGGCCAGGAAAATATGTCAAGCAAGGCAAACCAAGAAAAATCAAAGTCTAAACATCGGGGGACAAAACACAGCAGATGTGGAAAGGAAGGAATAAAAATGCCCAAGACCAAACGAAAGAAAAAAAATAATTTAGAAAACAAGAATGCAAAGATTGTGCAGATTGAAGAAAATAAGCCTTATTCTCTGAAACGTGGGAAGCATGTATATTCTATAAAGGCTAGAAATGATGCCCTGTCTGAGTGTACAAGCAGATTTGTAACCCAGTATCCATGTATGATAAAGGGATGTACTTCGGTTGTTACAAGTGAAAGCAATATAATTAGACATTATAAGTGCCATAAATTATCTAAGGCATTTACATCACAACATCGAAATCTTCTTATTGTATTCAAACGGTGTTGCAACTCACAAGTAAAGGAAACGTCTGAGCAAGAAGGTGCTAAGAATGATGTGAAAGATTCTGACACGTGTGTATCAGAGAGCAATGATAATTCAAGAACTACAGCTACAGTTTCACAAAAGGAAGTTGAAAAAAATGAAAAAGATGAAATGGATGAACTAACAGAATTGTTTATTACAAAATTAATAAATGAAGATAGCACAAGTGTAGAGACCCAAGCTAATACTTCTTCAAATGTAAGTAATGATTTTCAGGAAGATAACCCCTGCCAGTCAGAAAGACAAAAAGCAAGTAATTTGAAGAGAGTTAATAAAGAAAAAAATGTCTCACAAAATAAAAAAAGGAAAGTTGAAAAAGCTGAACCAGCATCAGCGGCTGAGTTAAGCAGCGTGCGTAAAGAAGAAGAAACTGCTGTTGCCATTCAAACCACTGAGGAGCATCCTGCATCTTTTGACTGGAGCTCTTTTAAGCCAATGGGATTTGAAGTATCATTTCTGAAGTTTCTTGAGGAGTCTGCAGTGAAGCAGAAGAAAAATACTGACAAAGACCATCCAAATACTGGAAACAAAAAAGGGTCCCATTCAAATTCAAGAAAAAATATTGATAAGACTGCTGTGACTAGTGGAAATCATGTATGTCCTTGTAAAGAAAGCGAAACGTTTGTACAGTTTGCCAATCCATCACAGCTTCAGTGCAGTGATAATGTAAAAATTGTTTTAGACAAGAATCTTAAAGATTGCACTGAGCTTGTCTTAAAGCAACTTCAGGAAATGAAACCTACCGTCAGTCTGAAAAAACTTGAAGTACATTCAAATGATCCAGATATGTCTGTTATGAAGGATGTCAGTATAGGTAAAGCCACAGGCAGAGGTCAGTACTGATAATTAATGTATAAATACATCATTTACCATTTTATTTTAAATAGGAAGCCATCAAGCATGCTAGAATTGTGAAACTTTCATTATATTTTTTTGTTGTTGACATGAATTAACCTGGCCAAAAACAAAAAAGAAAAAAAAAACATGACATTTGTCATGTAAAACTTTTTTTTATCCCTATGGGACTTGAGGAACAGAATCAGTACTTCAGTTATTGTAAATAGTGAGCTAAACCTCAAATTTCTATCACCCAGTTGCCCTTTTCATGAACTAAACAATTATCTGTGTGATTGGTATGTTTCACCAGGTCACTGCTCATGTATAACAGTACTCTTTATTTGTAGATACCTTTTTTGTATATATTTATTATTGTAAATCATGTGCTGCCACCAGCAGTCTGTAAGTCTAAACTATTAAATGACACATTTATATTTGGAATTTTAATTTTTAACTAAGCGATCAAGTTTTTTAAATTGTTCTTTTATTGTTTTAAATTAAGAACTTTTTGAACTAAAACCAGAAACTCTGCCATAGTTCATTGATTTTTACATGAAACATTTATTTACAAGATGATATCAAGATTACTTTTCACAAAATAGGCACATTATATCAACACTTTGCTCTGCTTTGTAAATTTGCCATCCAGGATTTTGGGGTGGTATTCATGTGAAATTAAAGCAGATTCTCTAGCAGTTTCCTATAGCTACAGTTTTTTTTTCATTGCTTCTAATTGGATATAGTTACTATGAGTCCATGAAATACAATGGAAATGTGAATAAAGAGTTTACTACATTGAAGATTTTAAACATTTGGTATTAAAAAAAAATCCTTTGTGAATGTGATAGAAAACTAGTAGTGTGGAGCAGTGTAAATATTTGAGGTGGTGATTTGTGAAGTAGCCCAGTATTGCCTTAAATAAAATCACATTTCATTTCTTGTTTTATACATGTGATCTTATAAAGATTTTTTGTTTTGTTTTGTTTTCCATTTTCTGAGATTTATAGATTGGTGTATAGCTTTAAACTGTATAAAGTTTTGTGGAAAGATTTTTTTAAACATTTTTATAAATCTTAAAATTGATATCATCAAAGTGAGCCCATCTTGTGTTTATAAAATACAAGAGTCCTTAACATTTATAATTACATAGATAAAACACTTTCTATAAGGAAGTTGGATGTTTTGATTTTACCGTTTATAGATGTTAGATTGTACAGATTTGTCTGTATTTCTCACCATATCTAATGATACTTTTTTCATTAGATTGGTCTTCAAGAACAGTATTAGTTATAATTATTTTGGTTATTCAGTATATAGTTAGCTCTTACAGTTTAGCTTTATTCACCATATTTATACTGTGGATTCACAGCCAGAGGTAGAGGTTATTCCAGGAGCATTGATGACCTTCATTTGAAGTCCAACTAAAATCAATAGTAGAAACATAAGAAAACGTCCTTGCAATATTTACTTTTGTTTCTGTTTGCCATAAATAGTAACATTGGTTTTTTTATTTTGTGTTTGTTATAAAACAGTTGCATTCACAATATTATTGGCCTGAGATATTGATGATATTGTGATGGTATGAAAATGTGTACATTCCCTGTGCAACATCAGATTTGCAGGAAAAATGAAGCACTTACTGAAATCGCTGGTACTCTGAATAAATAAGCATGGTCAAGGAGTGAACTATTTTCTTTTGGAAATTTCTTTTTAATTTTTATTAAAGTATCATTTTATTTTTAGGGCCTTTTGGGTTTTATTGAATAGTTCATTTCACCTCTTTAAGACTTACTACCAATAAGCATAAAACCTGACACGTTAAAATCCCTGCCCTTTGGTGAGCCCACTGTTATTTATTAAAATAAAAGTTATTTTATGGGTGATTAATACATGGGTTTTCTTTTTCCTAAATTAACAATAATTTAAATAACTGAGTAATTTTAATATTAAATTTTTGTTAACAACTGAATGTTTCCATACAGTTTTCTTAGAAATTGACCTAGTTCTTAAAGGTGGGCACTTGGCAAAACTGCCCTATATAGCACAGTAGCAAGTAGATTTATTTCTGATCATTGTAACTATGAGCCACTGTTAAGTGAAAATGCCAATATATTGGGGCTTTTCTTTTGCTCATTAGCTTAAGAAAATTTATAACTAGACATTTCTAATTATTCTACATGTCATGGGGAAGAGTTTGCCAATATTTAACGAAATTTTTATGTTCCAGGTAATGTATGCTAAAGGTAATTATGAGAGTGGGCTTTTTAGCATGAAACAAAAAAAAATCAAACTATGGTAAAAAGATATGAATTTATAGAACAGCATGTTGGTAAATTTTGATATGGAATGTAATGTCTAAGTATTAAAAAATCATAAAATATATTTTTTTCATGGTATACTTTTCCCCAGCCTATTGTCTTGAGATGTCTTCTACAGCCTAAATTTGCTAAAGTTTCATCATTAAAAAGTAGGAGTTTTTCCTCTTCTGAACCCGCAAAGTTTGCATATTACAGGTCAGAATTGTATTATTCAAAGTACATCATCTTAAGTGAAATGTAACAGTTTTTGAAATTTTCAACAGTGTTAAATTTAACATAGGTACATTATTATTTTAAAAGGCTAGACAGATTTTTAAGGCAAATTTTTATCAAGTGAGCAGTCACAGTTGCTATAGATAATAAGATTGAAAGTACAATAATACTATACCTAGAGACATCAGAAAGAATGTCCTATTTTTCTGGAAAAGGAGGTAGGTAGTTGGGAAAGTCTTGTAGAAAATATGAGTTTTGAAAGATGAATGAATGCTCATTGGTTCAGGGGGACAAGGGAATTCCAGACTTGGAGATAGAGCGTAATTGCGGTATTGCCAGTGGGCCACTTGGAAAGATAGGAAGTTGAATAAGGTGAAGCTGAAGAAGCAGATGGGTGGTGGGATCAGGAATGTTCTTGTATGCTGTATTAAGTCTTTATTTTGGTTTTTGAAAATTGTTATTGGATGCATGTACATTGAACAATTTAATCAGTATCAGTTTTAGAAAGATAATTGTCATGGTATAGTGGATAAATTGAGTAAGTTGGAGATTAATTAGGGGGACCTAAAATAGTCCAGGCAAAAAATGATGGGAGCCAGAAGAAAGGCTAACGAAGTTGGGAAAGAGACTAATGGATAAGAGAGATACTAAAAAGTAATGTCTAAGGCAGCCTGTTTCAGCATGTTCATTGTAGTGAGATACTAGGCAGGTGGAAGGTGATTGCTGTGATGAAATAAGTTTTCTAAATTGTGTGCTGTAGTTCTCTCTCTCTTTCTCTTTTTTTTCTTTCTTTTTTTGGAGACAGAGTCTCACTCTGTTGCCCAGGCTGGAGTGCAGTGTTGCACGATCTCGGCTTACTGCAACTTCTGCCTCCCAAGTTCAAGTGATTCTCCAGCCTCAGCCTCCCCAGTAGCTGGGACTGCAGATGCATGCCACCACACCCAGCTAATTTTGTAGTTTTGGCACAATCTCAGCTCAGTGCAACTTCCACCTCCCAGGTTCAAGTGATTCTCCTACCTCAGCCACCCAAGTAGGTGCACACCACCACACCTGGCTGATTTTATATTTTTAGTAGAGACGGTTTCACCATGTTGGCCAGGCTGGTCTTGAACTCCTGACCTCAAGTGATCCACCCGCCTCCACCTCCCAAAGTGCAGGTATTACAAGCATGAGCCACCACACCCAGCCTCTCTTAAAGAATTTAATGCATGTTTGCATATTAAAGACAAAAGTTCTACTGTAAATATGTAAAAAGTTGGAATTTTCCAGGCTTAATTGACCCTGAGAACATTTTTCTTCTTTTAATGTTAATACTTAGTTATATCCCACTGAACTAGCATTCTAGAGAACACACTTTGGGAAATGCTGATCTCAAATGGCATTTATTCAACCAGGACTGATAATCAACATGTGTACACCAATTCAGTTGTATCAGCTGTTTGCAAATGGTGATTATTCTGATTGATCAATTTATATATCCCAATGAGTTGATTCCTTTGCTGTGTTGGTTGTTAATGTTTTGAATATTACGCAGTATTCAAGTAATACTCTTTGAATTTCAAGTAATTGTGATTAAACGTTGATTAAAATCCAGTCATACTTGCCAGAAGCCCCTGCCTTTAAACATTGTTATCCTACTTCCCATTTCCCACTCTTCTCATTTCATTGAACGCATAGTAACCTTCCTTCCCCACTTCAAAGCCTATATGGAATGCGTATTTCTCTTATTTCTATGGCTGACTCCATATCCCGTCAGTTCACAGCTTAAATGTCACCTCATCGGAAAGACACCCAGATCATAAAGTTTCACATGCCCATTCTTTACAACAGTTTTTTTAAAAATATTTATTTTTAATCTATATCTTCCAACACTACCAGTCAATGAAGAAAATGATAATACCTGTGTTCAATGACTTTGCCACAATCAAACCCCATATCACTTCCAAATCTTGAATTCAATTTATTTTTCTAGCCACAAACTTGTAGCTCACCTGCTCAAGATATCTCTGCTAAAAAATACTTCTACCTTATTACTACCACTTGCTGACTATTCATCAGCTTACTCCTGTCCTCAGCTTGTTCAGCTTAGAAACTAGATCCCATTGTTATACGCACTCCTTTGCAAATATCCTCAGACCATACACCTCTCCCTCTGTCATGATCCGGAAAAATCCTCAAACCGTCTGTCTACTCTTGAGCAGTGGAATGGAAGAAAATTATTCCAGGAGATAGGTTGGTAATCCCAAAACTTAAGTTGACTCAACACTACCTGGCAGTTTTCTGTAGTTTTCTGGTAACTTGCTTTCTCAAGCTTAAATGACATACATCCCTCGTTTCATGATCTTTTAACCACATTTTGCTGAGGAAAAAGAAAAACGACATGAACCTTTTCAACTTTTCACCACCAAATCAATAAACCTGCTTGTATTTGCACTGTATTCTACTTAGTAAAAACCAATTCCTCTTCTGGATTCCATCCCCCCACCGCCCATCTCCTTAAGAACTTCCTGTTGCTCTCTTGTTTCATCAATATTTCTTTTACTTGATCCTTTCCAACAGTTTATGAATAGACTCTAGTAGCTACTATTCTTGAAAAAATAGGGGTTTGACACTTTATTTCATCCAACTATAACCCTATTTATTTGGTCCCAGTTACAGCCAGTGTGACTTGTCTGCTCATATATGTTCTGTTTCCTCACTTCTGACTTAACTGCCACTTTCTGTGTTCCCACAACTCTCCTAAAATTGTTTCTTGTTAGGATCACCACTGTGTTCCATGCTGCCGTATGTATTGTTTATTTTTCTGCCCCCACTCACTGCCTTAGGAGCATGCAGAAAGGTTGATGACTCCTTGAAATATTCTCTTGGTTTTCTCCTTACCTATTCTGGCTGCTCCATTTCTGATTCCATCCCTAGCTCCATTTTGAGAACCTGACCTCTGGGTCACTATTTCTCTCTACACTCTCTTTGCATGATTCTGTGGAGTTCAGTATCTGATCAATGTATCTATCCTACCCATATTTATACCTCTGGAGATCAGAGTTTTCATAGTTCTCTGCTTGTATATTCAACTGCCTACTTCATAGTTAAGTATATCATGTCCAAACCTTTATGTCCTTCGCCCTACTTTCAATCTGCTCCTCTCCCGATATCTCTATCTTGATAAGTGAAGTCACTACCTGGTTTTCTGAAGTTAGGCTTTTAGATGTCATCGTACCAATTCGTGTTTTTTCCCTTTGTTTAGTCACAATTGTCATTTTTACCTTCTGATTTTTTTTTTTTTCTTTTTTTGGAGACGGAGTCTTGCTCTGTCACCAGGCTGGAGTGCAGTGGTGTGATCTTGACCCACTGCAACCTCCACCTCCCGGGTTCAAGCAATTCTCCCGTCTCAGCCTCCTGTGTAGCTGGTACTACAGGCGCACACCACCACACCCAGCTAATTTTTGTACTTTTTAGTAGAGATGGGGTTTCACCATTTTGGCCAGAATGGTCTTGATCTCCTGACCTCGT
Organism: Pongo pygmaeus; assembly: GCF_028885625.2. Classification (NCBI taxonomy): domain Eukaryota; kingdom Metazoa; phylum Chordata; class Mammalia; order Primates; family Hominidae; genus Pongo; species Pongo pygmaeus. Next base: position 86,810,789 of record NC_072378.2, read on the forward strand.
GATCCGCCCGCCTTGGCCTCCCAAAATGCTGGGATTACAGGCATGAGCCACCGCACCCAGCCGTCATTTCTACCTTCTAAGTAGGAAGGAACCTTTCTTGTCATCATAACTCTAATCCAAATCACCATCATACTTTGCCTAAATTATTATAACAGCCTCCCTATTGGCTTGCTTCCAGAATATTCCCCACCAAGCAGATAGATTGGTATTTTTTTTTTCAAGTAATTTCAAAGGGAGGAAAACTCAAGATTTTCCCACTGCACTTTGAATAAAATATGTTTATTTTTTACTAAGTTCTATAAAGAAATAATACAGGGTATTCTCAGGATATATAATAGGGTGAGAATATGATATATACTCTGGTGAGGGAAAGCAATAAAGGCTTACCTATAAAAGTAAAAATTAGCTGGGCACGGTGGCTCATGCTTGTAATCTCAGCACTTTGAGAGGCCAAGGCAGGCAGATGGCCTGAGGTCAGGAGTTCAAGACCAGTCTGGCCGATGTGGTGAAACCCCGTCTACTAAAAATGCAAAAATTAGCTGGACGTGGTGGCAGGCACCTGTAATCGCAGCTACTTGGGAGGCTGAGGTAGGAGAATTGCTTGAACCCAGGAGACGGAGGTTGCAGTGAGCTGAGATCACACCACTGCACTCCAGCCTGGCCGACAGAGTGAGACTTCATCTCAAAAAAAAAAGTAAAACTTAGGGGAGGGAAGGCAGTGAAAACTCAGGCTAAGGGAAAAGCATATGTAAAAAGCTCTGATAAGAATAGCTTTTGGGGAAATGATAGAAAGTTGCTAAGGATAAATTTAAAGTGAAGAAAGATAAGCAAGAGCCAGATCACTTAAGTGTCTTAGGAAGACCTAATTGTTTGTATTGGACTTTATCATAAGTAATGAGTTCACATTTGGTTTTTAAGCAGAGGAATGAGATCTCTTACACTTGGAGTTTTAAAAGTTTACTCTGGAGGGGAAGCATTCCAATGGGGAATTCATTGGACTGGTTAGGAATCCTGTCCAAGTCATCCAGGAAAGAAGATACTGGCTTGGAGTAGGTTGGTGCTGGCAGAGAGGGAGAAAAGTTGATGGACTTGAGAGATCTAAAGTATTGGACAGGACTTGACCATTAAGGATTATGGGAAAGGAGGGAGAGGAAAGAAATGTGAGGTTTTTGGTTTAAATAAATGGTTGAAGACATACTATTTCTTCATGAAGCTAAGATGAAGAGGAGCAGTTTTATGAATGGATGGTTGCTTAGGGAAAGAGAATATAGAAAAGGGCTGAATCCAGAAGAACTCTAGTACTTAGAAGCAGATTAATAGCAAAATAGGAGAATCATGGCAACAGTAGGATGTACGTATTTGAAGGAGGCATGTATAGCTCTGTTACGTTCTGCCAACGTAAGAATTTAAAGTGTCCTTTGGATTTAGTGGTAAGAAAATAATCAGTGACCTTTGCAATTACTTAGTCTTAGTGGAAGCCAGAAGAAGGTTGAGGATTATAGAAAGCAAGTTTAAACACCTATTTTTGGAAAGCTTGTGAAAGGGAGGGAAAGATGGACTGGTGGCTGAAAAATGTCATGGAATTTCATCAAAGTTCTTAAAATGATGGACAAAATAGAATATATTGAAGTGCCAATGAAAGGATTTGGTAGAGGTTACGATGTGAGGAATAGCATATCTTATAAAATTCATAAGTTTCTGTCTTTAGTGTTTGTGAATGTTGATGCTGTTTACCAAGATAACATAGTAGGAATTGGATTGGAGGAAAGGATAATGTGGAGTGTGAGATTCCTGTAGGTCATCCATGCAGAGATGTATAGTGATCAGTTTTTTTTTTTTAAATTTAAGTTCAGAGGTACATGTGCAGGTTCGTTACATAGGTAAACTTATGGGAGTTTGTTGTACAGATTATTTAATAATCACCCAAATGTTAAACCTAGTACCCATTAGTTATTACTGATCCCCTCTCTCCTCCTACCTTCCCCTTCAATAGGCCACAATGTCTGTTGTTCCCCCTCCGTGCCCATGTGTTCTCATAACTTAGCTCCTGCTTATAAGTGAGAACACGCAGTGTTTGGTTTTCTGTTCCTGTATTAATTTGCTAAGGCTAATGGCCTCCAGCTCCATCTGTGTTCCTGCAAAGGACATGATCTCATTCTTTTTATGGCTGCATAATATTCCATGGTATGTATGTACCACATATTCTTTATCCAGTCTGCCATTGATGGGCATTTAGGTTGATTCCATGTCTTCGCTATTGTGAATAGTGCTGCAGTGAACATACATTTTTTTGACTTTTTATAGCCATTCTGACTGGTGTGAGATGGTATTGCATTGTGGTTTTGATTTTCATTTCTCTAATGGTCAGTGATAATGAACTTTTTTTCGTATGTTTGTTGGCTGCATGTATGTCTTTTGAAAACAGTTCGTATCCTTTGCCCACTTTTTTGAGGGTTTTTTTTTTCTTGTAAATTTGCTTAAGTTCCTTATAAATGCTGGACATTAGACCTTTGTCAGATGCAAAGTTTGCAAAAATTTTCTCCCCTTTTGTAGGTTGTCCGTTTACCCTGTTGATAGTTTCTTTTGCAGTGCAGAAGCTCTTTAGTTTAATTAGATCCCATTTGTCAATTTTTGCTTTTGTTGCAATTGCTTTTGGAGTCTTTATTGTGAAATCTTTGCCCATGCCTATGTCCTGAGTGATACTAAGGTGCCTTCCCAGAGTTTTTTTAGTTTTGGGTTTAACATTTAAGTCTTTAATCCATCTTGAGTTAAGGAAGGGGTCCCATTTTGATCTGCATGTGACCATCCACTTATCCCAGCACCATTTATTGAATGGTGTCCTTCCTCCATTGCTTGTTTTTGTCAGCTTTGTCAAAGATCAGATAGTGTTAGGTGTGTGCCCTTATTTTTGGGCTCTCTATTCTATTCCATTGGTCTATGTGCCTGTTTTTGTGCCAGTACCATGCTGTTTTTGTTACTGTATCCCTATTGTCTAGTTTGAAGTTGGATAGCACGATGCCTCCAACTTTGTTTTTTTTGCTTAGGGTTGCCATGGCTATTTGGGCTCTTTTTTGTTTCCATATGAATTTTAAAATAGTTTTTTCAAGTACTGCGAAGAAAGTCATTGGTAGTTTAATAGGGATCGTATTCAATCTGTAAATTGCTTTGGGCAGTATGGCCCTTTCAACGATGTTGATTCTTCTTATCCGTGAGCATGGACTATTTTTCCATTTGTGTCATCTCTGATTTTTTTCTTTTTTTTCTTTTTTTTTTTTTGAGATGAAGTTTCGCTCTTGTTGCCCAGGCTGGAGTGCAATGGCACAATCTCAGCTCACCGCAACCTCCGCCTCCCGGGTTCAAGGGATTCTCCTGCCTCAGCCTCCCGAGTAGCTGGGATTACAGGCATGCACCACCACGCCTGGCTAATGTTGTATTTTTAGTAGTGACGGGGTTTCTCCATGTTGGTCAGACTGGTCTCGAACTCCCAACCTCAGGTGATCTGCCCACCTTGGCCTCCCGAAGTGCTGGGATTACGGGTGTGAACCACCACGCCCAGCCCAATCATCTCTTTGGGCAGTCATTTCTTTGGGCAGTGTTTTGTAGTTCTCTTTGTAGCGATCTTTCACCTCCCTGGTTAGCTATATTCATAGGTACTGTATTATTTTTGTGGCAGTTGTGAATGGGATTGTGTCCTGATTTGGCTTTCGGCTTGACTGTTGTTGATGTATAGTAATGCTAGTGACTTTTCTACATTGTTTTGTATACTGAGAGTATGCTGAAGTTGTTTATCAGCTTAAGGAGCTTTTAGGCCCGGACTATGGAGTTTTCTAGATACAGGATCATGTCTGCAAACAGGAATAGTTTGACTTCCTCTCTTCCTGTTTCGATGCCCTTTATTTCTTTCTCTTGCCTGATTGCTCTGGCTAGGACTTCTAATACTGTGTTGAACAGGAGTGGTGAGAGAGGAGATCCTTCTCTTCTGCCAGTTTTCAAGTGGAATGCTTCCAGCCTTTGACCATTGAGTATGATGTTGGCTGTGGGTTTATCATAGATGGATCTTACTATTTTGAGGTATGTTCCTCCAGTGCCTAGTTTATTGAGAGTTTTTAACATGAAAGCAGTGTTGAATTTTATCAAAAGCGTTTTCTGCATCTGTTGATAATCATGTGGTTTTTGCCTTTAGTTCTGTTTATGTGATCAATCACATTTTTGGTTTTCATATGTTGAACCAACCTTGCATCCCATGGCTAAACCTAATTAGTGATCAGTACTTTACGTGAGACTCTGAAACTACAGTTCTGGATTTTAAATTTCTTGAGGGAAAGTGGTCTGTCTTATCTCCAAAGCATTTAGCTCAGGATCTGGGGTATAGTTAGCATTTATTGCATTTTATTGGAACTGAAGGAAGAAGCAAAATCAGTCTTTAGATCTAATGTACAAGTCTGAGAGTTAGCCATTTTTAACCTTAGTTTGAGGAAAGAAAGGACAGCATGCCCAGAAAGCCCATGGAAAAAGATAGCCAAGGCGAAAATCTTGAGGCACACCAACATATAGTAGGCAGAAGAGACCAGCAAAGATGAGTTGGGAAGGAAGGGTCAGGTGAGAACTAGGAAAGGGAGTGAGTGTACAGAGCATTATGGAAGCCAGAAGAGGGAGAATGATGAAGTGTCAATGGTCATGCCAAATGCCATTGAGAGATCAATTAAGAGTAAGATAAAGACTACTAGAATTAACTGTTGGTGGTCATTGATCGTTAGAGAAGTTTTAAAGAATCCCAAATACTGTTTATTTTCTAGTTTAATTGAATGAGCTAAGGAAGTGAAAGCAGGTAGTTGTTACTTAGGTAGGTAGGTAAGTCGTGGATGGAACCTTGTCCCAAGAACACAGGTTGGGAGTATTAGCATTACAAAGTAGGAAGGATACCTCTTAGACCAAGTCTGTTAAGTGGAAATGTTGAGCTCCTTGTCAGGAAGGAAGGAAACAACATTACCACTCAACAGCAAGCCTTAGGAAAGTAGAAAATGAAGTTTTGAATGGTGAAAATTTGAAACAAAAGATAGGAGGAAGAGCTGAGTAGGGGATATGAAAGGATTACCAATCAGCTAATATATGCTGTGTCTCACATTCAACGCCCAGCTGATTTAGGAAAGCATATTTTAGTAGTGCCCTCTGCATGATTACATGGTATACCTGATAGTGTTCCTCAGTTGGATGGAAGAAGGAGGTGGTTGCGTAGTCCTGGTAGAAGTAATATGTTGATGAATTGAGTCTGGATAGGGAAGGAAACAGCCAAGAGGACACATGAAAAGGGAGTGGTCAAGGAACTAGAGGTCTTAATGGTGACAAAGCGGGTATAGTGGGAATAAGGCTAAAAATTAGGTATGGAAGACTGGGACATTGAAATTTATGATTTTAGGAGTAATACAGCTCACAGTGTCTGGAAATGGCCATACAATTAGATTCCTGAATTTGATGTAGATTAACTTTGGTCCATTTTATTGGATGGACTGTACGCAGAAGATGCCCTTAGTAGAAACCAGTGTGAGAAGTGCTGAAGTCCTAAATTTGCTTCAGCAGGGCCAGGCCTGATGGATCATCCCTGTAATTCCAGTGACTTGGGAGGCTGAGGTGGGAGAATCGCTTGAGCCCAGGGGTTCAAGGCTGCAGTGGATTATGATCCCAGGGTAGGTGGCAGAATGAGACCGTGTCTCAAAAATAAATAAAATAAAAAATAATTGATAAGGAGTGTACCTACAGGCAGGCTGTGTGGTACACGTAAGGAGTTTGGGAAAGCAGCTTCTTGAGAGTATTGTCTTGGGAGATCCAGGTTCAGTTAAGATGAAATTGTCGTATATAAGTTTGCAGCAGTAAAGAACAAGAGTTCTAGAGAGAATAGAGGGAACCCTAGGGAACATAATTAACAATATTGGCAGGCATACTTGGAGGAAGTCAGAGAAGAAGAATTGGAATAGTAGGAATGGGAGGATAGGTAATAGGAAGACTTTGGGGTTTAGTGGCCAAAAGAAAAGATAAACTTTATAATTCTTCAAGTCCAAGGAATCTGGTCTGTCTGGCCTGCCTAGGCCCTGTGCATCGGATCTGCTAGTGATAGTTAACGTTTATTGACTGCTACTATTTGCTAGGCACTGCACTAAGAACTTTTCTTGTATTTCTGCTTATTCTTACACTAACTCTAAGAGTTAAGTGCTGTTATCCCTATTTTAAGATGGGGAAATTGAGTAATATGAGGAAAGGCTACAGGTCTTACCTAAGGATTACACAGATAGTATGTGGCAGAGCTGAGAGTTGAAACCAGGCAAACAGTCCAGAGCTTAGCCAAATTAGATAATAGGTTGCTTAGTATTTTTAGCTGGAAGGTTCCATAAAAATTATCCTAGTATCAGAAAAGAATTTTCTCTAGGTGATTACGAAGCAGTGTTACGAGCTGATTAGTAAGTGATTTTCGTTTTTTAAGACCCACAGTATATATATCATATATATAATATATATATCATATAATATATATTCTATATAATATATATATCATATAATAGAAATTTACTTACTTGAAAATTTCAAAACCATCCTTAATAATTTTTTTTACTAATATATATGTGTGCATGTATATATATATGTATACCTACCTATTCACCTTTGCTTATGGTTTAATTATCATTGGTTCCAAAGGAAAAAAAAGAATAAACTTCTGGAGCCATGGAGGAGGTGGCTGTGTTGATGAAGGTAGGGAGCACAGAACAAAGGGGCTGTCTACCAGAGATCTGCACTGCAGTGTGTACTCTTAAACCAGAGAAGCCAAGAGAGGAATGGAAATGAGAAGCAATTGTGCAGGAATTTAATGGATTCTGACTAGAGTAGAATTCTCTAGTCAGTGTGTATTGGGAGGGTTATAATAGAAACTTGTAGTCAGAGGTTTTGTTTGGTACCAAGTTCTTTTTGTTCCCCAAAATAGCTATGAACATGGCAAAAGAATGTTCACTGTGCAAGCTGCACTTATACTGTCTTTAGTGCTACCACCCATAGGTCTCCTGGATCCTCCTGTTCCCCTGGGTAAGTTGGAGAAAAGAAGTGGACACGATGATAATGGCCCTCATGTCCCTAGGTCCCTCTGTAGCAGTGAGGTGTTCAAGAAGCCACTGGGCTTTTGAGGACACAAGTGTGTTTCAAACTATTCAGGAGCAGATCACACCAGGCAATTCTTCACTGGAAACAGATGTCTGTGAGTCATCCTCTCGAGGAATGCCCCCTTCTTGCCAAGTCAGATTTGCTTCTTTTATATGGAGGCTTTAAGATGTTTTCTTTTTTTGTTTCTTGTTTTGAGACAAAGTCTTGCTCTGTCACCCAGGCTGGAGTGCAGTGGCGCTATCTCGGCTCACTGCAAACTCCACCTCCCAGGTTCACGCCATTCTGCCTCAGCCTCCTGAGTAGCTGGGACTACAGGTGCCTGCCACCATGCCCGGCTAATTTTTTGTATTTTTAATAGAGACGTGGTTTCACGTGTTAGCCAGGATGGTCTCGATCTGACCTCGTGATCAGCCCACCTCGGCCTCCCAAAGTGTTGGGATTACAGGCGTGAGCCACTTCACCCGGCCGCCTTTAAGATGTTAACCAACTCCTTGACACTTAAGATTTGGATGGGAGAAGGATATACAGAGAATCAATCTTGTTTATGTTTTTTCAGTACACTTTTACATTATCCAAATACTTAAGTCATTCTTGGCAATCCTTGTTTGCTACTTCCAACCCTGTTAAAACTGATCAGCTCATTAGATTTACTTATTTGAAGATTTTAAAACCTCAGCTGCAGCATTACAAAATTTTCTCTCAAGCATGTATACTCTCAAAGGAGAATTTCTAATCAAGTATGGCAGTTGGGTGTTCATTTGTGCAGTTTAAAATTTGATCCTCACAACCACCCCTGCCCCATAAGAAGAGGAAAATTAGCAACCCCATTTTATAAAGACAGTGGCATGGGAAAATTTGAAGACTTTTAACAGAAAACCTATAAAATAGGTTTCTGGCCCTTAGTTCAGAATGTTCTCCATTGTCCTGGTTGATGACTGTATTGCCATTTATTTCAAGGCAGAAGAATGAAGCTTGAGATTGTCAGAAATATATAGGGAAAGTTTTTAGGTTTTCATTGTAAATACAGGAAGTAGTGCAATACACTTCTCATTTCAGTAAATAAGGCAAAATTAGAAGTTATGTCATACATTGATGTCTTCAGTTTAAAAAGTCTATCACTATAAAATGAGAAACTGAAGTAATTCTAGTTTATTTCAACAAAATCTTGAGACCTGTATGAAAGGCAACATCTGCTCTGCCAGAAGTGAAAAGACCAGAAACCTAGAATGCTCTGTGTGATCATGATGTGCCCTTAGCAGCACAGAATAGAGGCTGGTTGGTTCTGTGTAATCCTTGAGCTTTAGCTGTGTGTTGTTCGGACTGCCTTTCTCTAAGCTGATATCCCTGACGTTGAGAGAAAAACTGAATTTTGATTTTAAAACTATAATCTGGAACCCAGCATTCCTGTGGCCTAGCTACATTTTTTTTTCTTTTTCTTTTTACTGACCAAGCTATAACCTCTAGGCAGCTTTCCTCAGAAATACAACATTGAAGCAAAGGGCAGACATGCTCTCTTAGAGTTTTCAAGTCTCATACACAGAATTGGGCCCTCAGTTACAAAGTGCCGAGCTCAAAGATCCTGGAAGAGAAGCTTGGGAAGCCCAAGGCTGAGGACTGGCTGTAGATAGAACAATAGGTAATATTTAATAAACAATCATGTGTCAGCAACTGTTCTGAGCTCTTTGTATGGCAATTCATTTCTCATAACTAAGAAAGGAATTGGCTACCACTGGAGGTAACTCAGTCTTATTTGTGTTATCACCACCTGACTATTCCAAGGGACCAGTGTGTGCTTGCTGAGTCAGGTTAACAATCCTAGATACTGCTTGAAGGAAAATTTATATAGTAGTCAATAGCGTGTGTGTGTGTGTGTATATGTACACGCTATATACACACACCTTCAACAAAGCAAACATTGTGGTAGATTTTATAATCCTGTCAGGGTAGTGAGAAAGACCATGTCACCATTTGGCAAAATTTACATTCAAATCGTGTTACTACCTTGCTTTCTCTTCTTTATCAGAGGCCATGTTCATATTGGCTTCATCAAAAAAGTTACATACACTCCTTTTCAGCAAACGTGTATGCATAATCAATAAATATTCTGATGTTCTTTGAGCACTTTTCTCAGAATATTTTTTAATTAGGTGATTTGCTTCACTTGTAGCTGGAGTTGGTCTGGAGTGAAATTGGAAGTACAGTAACTTACATGGCTGCATATGAAGTAAGTTTAAAAGTGGAGGTGTGTGATGAGTCTATAAAGCTTATCAGTTTCATAGGCTAACTTAACATACGTGTTGCTCAGTTACTGAATTGCACAGGATTAAGAGGCCACAAGATGGCAAACTAACACTAGAAAGGAGTATGTACAGTTAAGGTCTGAAAATTGAACCAGAAATTACCTTCCCATTATTTTTTATTTATATTTTAAAGGGGACATGGGCTAATATGTGGTAGTCATTTGTATTTTGGGGTACTTATAAGTTAAACAGTTATTAAAGTACAGTTTTTCTTTTTATTGGGAGATGACTATGACACTTTAGCTATTGGTCCATTTTAGGATTAATAGACCAGCCTTCATAATGGAAAAAGGCTAAAGCCATCATGCTTTGATTGTACATATTTAGTTATCTAATAAGCTTTAAAGAAAAGTAACAGTTGGTCATTACGTGGATATGCCAGTATTCCAAAGATCTTTGAAAAAATGTTTTACAGGAAATTTCTGGAAGACTGAATTTGGAGTTTTAAAAAAGCTGAATTCTTGCTCAGTCACTTCAGGTAACTGGGCAAGTCACTGTATCATTCTAGGTTGTAGTCTGATTTGTAAGTATTTTAAAGATTTCTTCCAATTCCAGAATATTGTGATTTTTTTACTTCATACAACACAGTTGTGCTGAAAAATTCAGAAATATGTTCATTGTTTTTGAGCAATTACTGTGGGTTAACTCCTGAAGGTAAAATGATGAAGGACATAGTTCTTGCCTGCATTCAAAATGCTCACCATTTAGAGGGGGGATACAAATGTGTAAGCAAATAACATAGAGATAAGTGATATGATAAAGCCATGTATTGTTAATTACAACACCTAACATTTTAAAATAATCTCTACATGCCGTGCTTTGCATGATTCATGTAATCTGTACAGTGGCCCTGTGAGATATGTATTATCATTTATCCCCATTTTACATCACATTTTGCTCTCTGACAGAAATATTTGATCCAAGCCTTACAATTTCTCAAGGTGGAGAAAAGAATTAAATCACACAAAATATTAAGTACCTCACAGGTAGTAACTATAATGCCATGATTTTAAAGAAGATAAATCATATAACCAGTTCTTTGGGACTACCTAAATTGTCTATTGTAATGAGCTGTCCTGTCATACGTGAAATTTGTTTCTTAAAGATGATTCTGTTCATCAGAGATCTTTCTGTGGACTCAGGTTTAGATACAGCCAATACAAAGTCTTATTTTGCCATTGTCCAATATTTAGTTACTAGAACCATAGGATCTTGAAGAGTTTAAAGGAAATTTGGAGGTCATCTAGCTATACCTTCTATATAATCCAGAAATATTATTGAACATCTTACTCAATGTTAGGGAATCTCACCACTTTATTGGGCAACCATTTCATTGAGGCAGTTCAAATTAATAAAACTTTCCAATTATTATGTAAAAAAAAAATCTTTTTCTCTTATTTTCAGCCATTGGTCCTGGTTCTGCAACTTTGAAACACAAAATAAATTGTCTTTGAAGCATTGGGAAAATAATTCACTGTAGTCTGGACACAAACCTTTGTTAATACAGGTATAAATGAACTCAAAAAAGTCTCATACTACACTTTGCTCATGTTAAGGTGGTGGACAGCTAAAATTCCAAAGAATTTATGCATGAACTAATATCATCTTGGTCTCATACTAAAATCTTAAATCTTGGTGCAGAATGATTGCTTGTTCCATTTCACCTGACTTAAATTCTGAACAAAATTATTCCCTGCTGAGATTTTTTACATTTCAATTTTAAATGTTTCAATTTAATTTTTTAAATGTTTCAATTTTTAAATGTTTCAAACACTAGGTATTTCTTTTGTCTTCAGTTGATATAGGCATGCCTTCTGTGTCTTCATCCTAGTCACTAATGTGAATGTACTCTGGAACTGTTTGGAGCAGTAAGTAAAAGAAATTAACGAGTCAGTGATTTATATCATGTAGGAGTTAAGTTGCCTCTCACATAACAACAAGAAGCAGACAGTAGGAAAATAGGCAGTTCGAGCTGATAAGGCAATTTCATAGTGGCATCAGTGTCCCAGAAGCCTGCCTATCTTCTTCAGAAGGTCTCACATCCATCTTCAGAGTCACCTCATGGCAGAAAGATGTTCCCGGCAACATTAAGCTATGATGTTTCAGGCAGAAAGGGGTGGGGGCGGGAAAAAGATGCGTGCAAACTAGGTCAGCACACTTTTTAAGCAACTTTCCCCAAAGCACCTTGTTGCTTTGACAAGAAGATTGTCACACAGCTACCTCTACATGCAGAGGAGACTTTAAAATATACCTTTTTAGCTGGGCACGTTGACATCCCCAACAAAATCTGGGTTAAGTGGAGAGAGAGGAGGAACACAACGTTTTTTTTCAAGAAACGTTGAGCTCCTAAGTGCTGGGACCTAACCTGTGGGGATATAGGGATATAAAGAGATGAATAAGACAAAGTCCTTGACCATAATCACAGTCATTAATTTTAATATCAAATTAATGTAATTAGGAACAATCTTCTCTAAGAGGATTGGCTTATCAGGTTTGCTTATCTTCCACAGAAAGTCAAATCTCAAGTTACTGCACTTTCCTTTGAGATAAATACGAATGAAAACTCTTGGCTAACCTAGTGATTAATACCTCTTTTAATCACAGGGGATTACTGATCATCTATTTAGTTAACATTTTTATACCAAGAATGTGGTAGTTGTATTGCTTAATATTTGTCTGCTCTGGCCCTAATCCACAGCACAGAGTTTAATAGTGACTTTTTACAAAAGAAGAGGAATCAAGTCCACTTTTTCAATGTCCTATTTTTGATTCATCCCCAATTCTACACAACAGCCATTCTCTCTCTTTACTCTGATAGGAGGCATTAATATCTGAAGGTTTTTTAAAGATAAAGTATAAACAGAAATTACATATTTCCTCTGAACATTTTTCCTTTTTAATAGAAAAAAATTAAAAATTCTTTGTAGCTGGAGCAGGATTTGATACTTCACCTTTAAATAGATGGGAATATTGACCTATGTCAGTAACATCCAGAACTCATTTTACTTTGCTTTCAAACAATATTTGGGAACATTATAGTATTTTTAAAAGATAAGCATCTCAGAAAGTTGTTTATTAGACTGTCTGACACTGTGGAAACAAGATGGGTCTGCAGAAAATTCTCAGAGCTCCTCACAGTCACCAATATCTTTTACAGCCAAAGGAAGATTTGCTTTGTGAAAAAAGGCCCAATTTATATTAGAGAAAGCACTTCTGGCAGGTCTTTCCTAGAACACCTTCCTTGGGCTTTTGTCATAAAAATTCAATTGAATTCTGACATGTTTTGCTTCTACGTGCTCCACCACTGCTTCTTTCTTTCCTCATTAGTTTTTTTGTTTTGTTTAATACAGGGTCTTGTCCAGGCGTGGTGGATCAGGCCTGTAATGCCAGCACTTTGGGAGGCTGCTGGGAGGCTGAGGTGGGTGGATCACCTGAGGTCAGGAGTTCAAGACCAGCCTGGCCAACATGGCAAACCCCGTCTCTACTAAAAATACAAAAATTAGCCGGGTATGTTGGTGGGCACCTATAATCCTAGCTACTTGGGAGGCTGAGGCAGGGGAATTGCTTGAACCTGGGAGACGGAGGTTGCAGTGAGCCAAGATCATGCCACTGCACTTCACTCTGGGGGACAGAGCAAGACTACGTTTCAAAAAAAAAAAAAAGACAGGGTCTTGCTCTGTCACCCTGGCTGGATGCAGTGGCGCGATCATAGCCCACCTCAAGTTTGAATTCCTAAGCTCAAGGGATCCTCCTGCCTTGGCCTCCCAAAGTTCTGGAAATACAGGCATGAGCCACTGCACTTGCCCTCTTATCAGTCTTTTAAAGAGCTATGAAGTGCTCCTCACTTTTGTGCTCTGTGCAGTGTTAAATATACAAACAAAATAAACTAGGAATAAATTGACATCAGTATTTAAGAAAAGTGTTACATGTATGTGATGGGATATGAGCTAGAATAAGGAGAGGCAGGGCACTATAGGCTTTTAAATTATTAAAATTTTGTATTATACAGGAAAGAAAGTTATGAAGAAGGTGGCTTTATTGGGACTCTCAGTTACAAGACACAGAAATCCAACTTGAACCAGCTTAAGCAAAAAGTAATTTATCTTTCATGTAACTAACCACAGAAAGGTTAGGGGTAGAGCCAGGCTTAGGGACAATGGGATTGAGGAGTTCAAACATCCTCAAGTCTTTGCCTTTTTCCCTCTCCTCTCTCATCTTCACAGTCTTTTTTCTAGATTGGCTTCATTCCATTGGGAAGACTGGAACCACAGCCACTTAGAGCTCTGGGCATTCTTTTGTACAAGTGCTTGAAAACATTTCCTGCCAGCTCTAATGAGAACTCCTGTGGCCAGGAACAAGGTCTGTAACTAGAAAGAGTATGGGACAAGTGCAGAGCAGTCAGAATAATCACTGCAAGCTGGGAGTGGCTTAAATGAAATTAGGGAGACCTCTGTTTAGTGATCTGGGAAGATCTGTGGTTGATTGTTCAGTCTGCCTGTACTAGTTGCATGTCCCTGAAGAAAAGTGACTGCTTCTTCCTCATCTCCAAGGTTCCTGTCTGCTCTATGGACACCAGAAGCTTTCGGAGTGGAACAGTTGAGGTGGGCCAGTGAGACCAGGACACAGATTTAAGATACTTCACCCTCCATGAGCCTTAACAGAAGTGGACATTTTCTTGAGCAGGAATTATGCATTAAATCTTGGGATGTACATAGCACAGTGTCTTGCTCCCAGGTGCTCAATAAATATTAATTTACCAACAAGAGAAAGAATATGGTAAAAATTAACTGCCAATTTCTCTCAATCAAATACTTTGGGTTCTCACTGACCCTAAGAAAGCCATCAGAATGTTCTCATAGGAAACTCACTTTGTAAATTAAGGTACTACCAGCAAGATTCAAGGAACGAAAATCACTCACCTTCCTATTTAAACATCTTCAATGCCATTGCCCTTGCTCACATTACCTTTGAGTTTCTTTTCTATACAAAGTGGAAATGCAAAGAATATATGGCCAAGCAGTTGGACTTTTTTGCTTAGGCAGAACTTGCCGTAACTGATATGAAGAGGATGAGCTCCCCCAAAACATTTTTGGCATCAAACTCATCCTCAGACTGACAAAGTCCCTTGTTTCCATTCCAGTTCTGCATTCTGAAACCCTGTTTTCTAGATTCTGTGCTGTGATCAGGGTCTCAAAAACCTTAAATTTCTTTTAACCACCTATTATTGTCACACATACACACACAAAATTCATGATTACCTGCATTCTTGCAGGCTAGATGTTTTCATATTCAATGATAAAGTACATGTTTGTAAGCTCAAGTCCAGCAGTGATCTGTGATATAAATTGAAGAAACGGGTAAACCACAAATTTCACCTCTCTCTCTGTTGTCTAGAGCACAGTTTTTAAGATAGAAATAATGACCACTGCTGCTGACATAGTCTGTAGACCACATAATGACCCAAATAACCTTCATTGCGCATGACTTGTAATGAGATTACATTCTGAAGAGGGCAAGGCATGGAAGACATAATTGGTTTTTAGTTAAAATTACATTTTTATGCCCTGATTTTCTGTTAAATTCTCAAGGGAGAAGAATAATTTCTTAGCTATCTTTACTAAGCAGTGTTGCAAATCCTGTTCTAAAGTTGTCAGAACATGTTTTATTTCACATAGTAATCATACCCACTGCAGTCTAGCAAAGATACCAATGACAGCCAAAGAGCATTGTGAAATACCCTTATTTTTATTCTGAAGAAATGTACATATGTTAGAGTATTAAATCCAAAGAGAACATATCTGTGAATTTCTAGAAAAATATAGAAAAGTAAAGAAAGTTCTAGTCTTCAAAACAAGTGATAAACTTTTAAAACATTTTTGCACCACTGTAACAACATAGTACACATTTTACTATCTGTCCTAGAGGGAGATATACTAGTAAATTATAGGCGAACTATGACTTACAGTATAGTACATAGTGAATTCCTGATTATGAAAGGTTCAACAATATGAATATTTGCAAAGTATTTCAATGTTCTTTTGGTTAAATAGAGGTCTTAAGTAATTATCAAGTGGGCACATTCTTTTTCTGTGGCCTCCACTTCCTATCAATGTGTTGCCTTCTGGGGGACCTGCCTTCCTTTCTGACTCTAAAGTGACCCTTTCGGATGTCTGCTGGTTCAGGCTTAAGTGGGATACCTCCCAGTAATATTTTTACCTGATTTGGAGACTACTGAAATGATAGCTTTCCTCCCTCTCCTCTAGTCCACTTATATCCAAGGATCCCTGAATCGGCAAGAGACCTGGGCTCTGTGGCCTTTTCCCTAGGGGGGATCTTCCTGTTGAATGTTCCTCTGTGTGTCCCCAGCTGGCTGCTATCCTATCCCACAGTTTTTCCCTACAGAGATGGAGTAGGACAGGGAGTGGGGCCTTGGCTGCCATTTTGGAAAGATTGCCCGTTCCTTCATTTCAGCTCGGAGGCCATCACATTTGCCTAAAGTGTGTCACTTTTTATATTTTCCAGTTCATTGTATACCAATTGTAATGAGATAGAAAAAACAGAAAACTGACACAGGGTTTCTTTTTTTTTTTCCTGAAAAATCTAAGCTCTTAAAAGAATCCTGTTAGATTTCTTCAGACTAATTTGCAATTACCTATTCTAAAACAACTAATGTTATCCACATACTGGAGAACCCTACAACAAAACAATGAGACCTCTGTCTAGAGCTCATAACTGAAAGCATATTGACAATGTAAAAAAATTCCTCCCAAATGATACTAAGGCTGACGTGCTTTGTCTTCCAACTCAGCTTAGGCCTTGCTGAGGAGGGATGCAGGTTTTCTTTGTTTAACCCTCTTGTGTGTCACAAAGTAGCTTTGCTTCAGGTAGAGGGAGTGTGTTTATGGCCAAGTGTGAATGATGATTCTGGAGTAGGGGAGGGGTCCCTCTCCTACCACATTCAACATATCTGAGGCTGTGGCACTCACACACTGAGTACTTGAGTTTTTTTTAATATTTTTGGAGACAGCACTTAATAAAGCACTTGAGAACCAAAAAACTCAGTTCAACGAAATTCAACACAATACACAAGCATGAGGTGATGACCAAGAAGAAGATGAAGATCGTCTTCTCAGTGGGTTTGGAGATGAAGCAGTCCACAGTGTTGGGACAAGGCTTCAAATCACACTTTATAAGGTAGGGAACACTAAAGCCATCATATAGCTTATAAAATAAAACAAGGAAGCCAATTTCAAAACCAGTTTTAACAATGAGGCTGATAAGTGTACCATAGGCCCCCATCCGTTGTACCTGGGCTGACATAGAGTTTCTTTCTGTGCCTTTTCTCTCTACCCTCATGATAGGCTACATGTAAAACCACCAGAAGCGAAGGTGTGGAGACCATGATCAGTTGTAAGGCCCAAAGTCTGAGTTGGGAAATGGGGAAGAAGTCATCAAAACACACATTTTCGCAACCGGGCTGTCTACTGTTGCACTCAAACTCTTTCTGCTCGTCTTTCCCCATGTGCTCTGCTGCCACCATGTAGACGAGCAAGCGGAAGACAAACACGACAGCCAGCCAAATCCGTCCAATCCCAGTGGAGTATTTATTTACTCCACTCGAGATCTCTGAGGAACATCCAACTCATGACTTAGGCTCAAAAGAAGGCAAGATTCTGCAAAATAAGACAATTTCATCAGGACTCATTTATTTCTATTCTACAGATCATTTCTACTATTTGAGGGATTATGTAAGATAAATTACAATTTCTGCATTATAACAACTATGGTGGTTTAGGGCTCTCTAAGAATCCCGAAGGATATGCTGTCTTACATATAAGAAGATGATACAACTGGTCCATGGACATAATTAATCCCATGTCCACTTTAATTTGAGATTTGGTTGGTCATCTACCCTGCCGCCCACTACCCCATTTTCAAACAGTTCTGTGGTTGGCAAAATCTTTCTAGTTTATTGCTTCCCTCTAAAGATGGATGGGTCATGTTACTGATATGAAGAGAATTAGATATGACTATCAAGGTGATCCTGGTATCTTGAGATGTCCTTCACATGCCAGATTCTTGACGCTGTAGTCTCTACCCACTTTCTCTAATTCGTTAATGCCCTGCCCAATCCTTAAGGTTTATTACCTGCCGCTACTTCTTCTTGGTTCCCATATCCCATATCAGCAACTCAGCTTGCCACTAATTTGATAATGAAACGTGAAGCTCTCCAATACAAACTTCCTTAAACTCTGCTCCCTCACCCTCCAGACTGACATATTCATACCCAATTTACCTTCTTTACCCAGTTTGGAAGGAGAGTCTCCCTCTTCTTACCCCAAAATAATCATTCACACTATATCCCATTCTTGATCTATCAGTTTTCTGTGTTTTGTATTCTGTGGTCTTCAATCTCCCCTGTCTCCTTTCTCTCAGTATACAAATATGCTTAAGTGTTGTCCATTTTTAGTGGGGGAGAGGGAGAATCTTCATAGCTTATCTTGTTGACTGTCTTCCTTTATTCCTCATTTCTACTTCCTCAAATGTTATTTACTCCTCAACTCATTGAGTCTAGTTTTCTGCTCATCATTGTACTTAACGTTTATGCTAAAGTTAGCACTGTCATGCAACTGCCAAATCTTCTGGACACTTGGATTTTATGTAATTTTCCTGTGACATTTGACACTGTTGCCTGTGCTTGCATTCCTGAAACTTCTTCAGACTTGAGTTCTATACCACTCTACCCTCTCTTCTTGTTTCACTCCTCCTGATTCTTTCATCTTCGTTTTTGTTGTCCACCTCTTAAGAATTCTGTCCTTTGCTCTTTTCTTACTCTTTATGCTCTCCCTAGAAAATCTCACTCATCCCCATGGATTCAACTTCTGCTTTCACCTTCCTGACTCTCCCTAAACCTACATAGCTCTCTGCCTCATGATGATCATCTAAATGTCCCACAAGAATTCTGAACTTGATACATCTACAACTGAATTTATTCTTTTCCTTGCCCTTCGATTTCATTCTTATTGAATGGCATCACCAACACCCAAGCGCCTGTCAGAAATCTCATATTCATCCTAGACTCCTCTCTCATGACCCTTTTTTAATTGCCCACAAAGTTCTTCAGATTCCTCCTAAATGCATCTCAAATCCATCTCCAGGTCACTGCTGAAATCTCTGTCACTCCTACAACTCTCACTAGGTTCTATTTCCAGTCTCATCATCTCCCCCCCCCCCCCAGTACATCCATGATGCTATTTAATTCTCTTAAACTTCGCATCTCTTGCTCTTTTCTCAATAAAAGCTAATAAGAATCTGAAGAGCCTTCTTTTGCATTTCAGTGACATTTTCTTTCTGGCACTGACTGCTTCCATCTTATCATTGAACTCCGTGGGATGGGCCTGATTCATTGTTTGTTGGGTCCATGATCAGAACTCTGTTCTGTGCTTTTGAGTTGATCTCTCAAAACCACTCTGAAAGGTGGTTTTTGTTTTTGTTTTTGTTTTGTCTTTGTTTGCCTTATGATGGTGGTGGTTTTGTTCTTGCAAATGAAAAGGCAGACTCAGAAATGAAGACACTTTCTCAAGGTCACAAAGTAAGATGCAGAGCAGGGCTCAAGTCTAATTTCCATTAACTGACAGCAAGGTTTCTCAACTCTTGCACCATACACATTTTGGGCTGATTAATTGTTTGTTTCAGCAGCTGTCCTGTGCACTGTAGGAAGTTTAGTAGCATCTCTGGCCCCTAGCAGCTAGAAACAGTAGCCAACCCCATCCCCTACCATTTGTGACAACAAAAAATGTCTCCATATATTTTCAAATGTCCCCTGGAGAGAGGAGACAAAATCTTACTGCTTTAACTTTCTACCATAACCAGTAGATATGGGCTAGAGCTCTAGGCCTGCCACGAATTTACTTTATAATTTCTCAGGTGAAAACTTTGCCTTTTCAGGTCCTGTTTCCTATTACAATAATTAATACTTCTTGTTTTCTGCATAGACTCAGCCAAAAGAGAATCATGGAAATGGTGGTGTGAGTGGAAATGGGGAGTTAAGAAAACTGAGATGTTCCAACAGCACACATGTTGGGAGCATAATACATGTTCTCTTACAGAGGAAGCAATATAGGGCAAGCCCACATTCCAGAGCCCTGAGAAGGCAAATGAAGGCTAAGAGGTATTTTCAGGGAAAACCCAAAGCTACGTGTATACAATGCCCTATTCAGCAGGGAATAAATACTTCAATGTCCTTGGTTTTCAGAACACAAACAAAATTGTATTAAATAAAAAGGATTCTTAAGCCTACCGGAAAGGTTAATGTCTTTATGAATTATTAAAACAAAGCCCTGAAGATTAAAAAGAAAAAAATATCTTTCCCTATGACATGTATCATTGGGCGTTTGTCCATATCACTTAACAAGATATTTACGTAATCTTACTAAACATTTGAAAGTACCTTGTTGGGCATTTTAGAGGTAGGAGGAAGGTAAGAGACTGTGTTGCTAAAAGAAAGGCAACAAAAAAAAAGTGATCTTTGAATAGAATCAGAGGATGATGGCATCAAATGTCATAATTATGACTTTTATTTTATAAATGTCCATCCTATTTAAAAAAAAAAAAAAAATTTCAGATGGAGTGTTGCTCTGTTGCCCAGGCTAGAGTGCAGTAGTGCAATCTCAGCTCACTACAACCTCCGCCTCCCGGGTTCAAGCAATTCTCCTGCCTCAGCCTCCCAAGTAGCTGGGATTGCAGGTGCCCGCCACCACGGCTGGGTAATTTTTGTATTTCTAGTAGAGACGGAGTTTCACCATATTGGCCAGGCTGGTCTTGAACTCCTGACCTTGCGATCCGCCCACCTCAGCCTCCCAAAGTGCTGGGATTACAGGCATGAGCCACCATGCCTGGCTCCTATTTTAAAATTTTTTGCTGATGGAAAGACAATGGCATTCTTATTCTTTACAATAAGAATGTACAAAATTAAATCTGAAAAAAAAAACCTAATAAACACTATGAAATCAGAGACCTATCACTCTTTCATATGTATATATTTGGTTCTTGTAACAATTGGAGAAAGCTGTTTATAGAATAATGTTTACAAAGCAAGCCAATTAACAGACATCTGGAAGGTTACCATGTTGGAAAATCATATAGTGAATCCTTTTAAATCTTTCTTGCCTCTACATATATGTCAATGACTCCCAAATTATGTATCTCCAGTGCGGACCTCTCATCTCTGACTTTCAGCCGCCTTCTTGTCATCTCCAATAGGATGTCATCTCCAATAGGATGTCATCTCCAATAGGATGTCATCTCATAAACTTAAAATACCCAAAAGTGAAATCTTGCCAGTACTTTCTTCACTTTATGCCTCCCATCCAAAGCACTGATACTTCTCAGTGTTCTCTGCTTCAGTAAATTGCACCACCATCCACCCAAGTGTTGAAGCCAGAAACTTGGAAGTCATTCTTCATCCTTCTCTCTGCCTCAAACCCCGCATCCAATCTACATTCAAGGCCAAAGTTTTTACCTTTGAAATACATACCAAAACTTTTCACTCTTTTCATCTGCGCTTCCACCACTCTAATCCAAGCCACCTTCATCTCCTGCCTGGAACACCATAATAGCTTCCTATCTGTCACTCCGTTTCTCATTCTTGCCCCCTCCAACCCATTATCCATTCAGATTAGCTTTTAAAATGGAGACTGTATATTCTCGTTTCTCTGCCCTACCATGGTTTTCTGTTGCGTGGAGGGTAGGGGAAAAAAGGCCAAACACTTATCTGGACAACAATAGCCTGTGTAGTGATGCCCATGCCTTCATCTCCAACCTTGTCTTGCACATCTCCAAAGGATACTGGATTCCAGACATGCTTTCCTTCTTTCAGTTTCTCCTTTAGACACTACATCCATTCTGTTCCTCCTTCCTGCAATACTCCAGTCCCCTTAACCTGAATCAGAGTGGCTTTCTCTGACCCCACTAATCTAAATTAGGTCTTCCTTGGTATTGTTGTTCATTATGTTGGCTTTTTTTCCCTTATGCCACTTATGAGTTGTAATCATATACTTCTTTTTGTGATTAATATCTGTACAGACCACATGTTCTTTAAGAGAAGGAACTAGAGTTGCCAGATGAAGCAAAAATGTAGAATGCACAGGAAATTTTGAATTTCAGATACTACACATAACAATTGATTCTCAATACGCCAATTTACCAAGCAACCTTCTGAGTAATAATTTTTTTCTCGCTGAAATTGTTTATGCTGTGCAAGGAAGTCCTCCTGAAATTAGATACAAGAGTTCCAGTTCCTGGAGATGCATTTTATAGATCAGGTCCCTGGGCTTGGCTCATGTGGATGAATCCCTTAGAATAGATTGAACTCTTGAGTAAACAATATGCCTGACTTTCTGAACTTTTGGAACTGAGTGCCAGTTCTGATTGTGGTGACACTGTTGAGACCCCTGTTGAGCAGCCCACTTGTTCTTCTCTTATTGAAGGATGAGCTTTGCCACACCAGCAACTTCTTGCCCAACACTGGAGGCTTTAACTTCCTGCGAGGTTCTGGCAATGTCAAGCTGGCCTCTGGGAGGAAGACAGGCAAGGCTACCTGCATAAGTACTGTCCAAAAAGCCCTTGCACTGCTGGGAGCCAGAGAGCTGCTTCGTCATTCCCCAAAAGTGCTGGTTTGAAACTTGTGTTTGAGGAGCACTGGATTTCCAATTGCCTTGCAGACTGCCAGCGACACTCCCTGAAAAATCCTTCAGCCTTCATACCCAGCTCCTTTCACCTCTTAGTAACAATAATGCTCATCCTTGGGCACTTGACCATTTATGCAGCATTTCACAGCATCTCATCCAATACTTACCTCCATCCTCAGTAGTAAGCAGGATGTGTGGTACAACCTTCATTTTAGTGATGGAAAAACTGAAAAACTCAAAGAGGTGGGATACTCATCCAACACTCCCAATAAGTCAGTAGCAAATCCAGTAGTAGAAGAACCCAAGTTCTGCCTGGCTAGTCTCTACTCTCCCCTGAGTGCTGGATTCTCTGGTACATTCATAACTCTGTTCTGCCTTGCACGCAAATCATCTAACCCCTGAAGAAAAGCATTTCCTCCCATGGGCATCTTTCCATCTCTGAGTCCTGTTGTGCCTGCTGACACTAGCAAACTCTAATTCCCCGTTTGAATGAGGCATTTTTATTTTTGAAGATGGCCTATTTGGAAAATCCCTAAAACAGTGTTTCCCAAACCCAGGATCTGTGGCCCACTGAGGGTTTGTTGTTACATTCTCAAGTGTCTACAAGAAGTTTATATGTATGTTCATATTCCTAAGCTTTTAAAAAACAAACAGAAAAGCAAAAAAGCTGAATGACCAGCTCATATTTCTGGACTGCCAGAGGATTTCAGCATTTCTATGCTCATATTTATGAACATTCTGCAAACTACACAGCACTCAGGCCCAATCCAGTCCACCACCTGTTTTGTAAATAACACTTTTTGAGACTCAGCCATGCCTAAATGTTTACTGTTGTTGATGGCTGCTTTCATGCTAGAACTGCAATGTGGAGTAGTTGCGACAGACAGTATGGCCCTCAAAACCTAAAATATTTACTGTCTTGCCCTTTGCACAAAACATTTACATAGTACTTAAAATCATAATGGAACCAAGTACCAGAACTTTAATTATTTTAGCCTATGAGAAACAACACATAATGAGCATGCTCAAGAGAAAGCAAAATAAATGAAGCCACGATGGGTAGATGTACAGCAGGAATGAAGCCTGCTAGTAGTTTGATTGGAGACAAGTGGTAGACAACAAACAAGCCATCACCTGGCCCACAGAACAAGTGAGCCTAGCATCAAAGAATCAGGCTTCTATAGTCAGTAGCTGGTTCTCTCAATGAGCAGTGATTTAGTTTCAGTAACATGGTATCTTTTGTTTGTTAAACTTTATTTTAATTGTACTGGTTTTGTAATGTTCAATTTTTATTTTGTAAATATAGATGCATAAGAGCCATAAATCTACAAGTAGTTTTAGGTTTGATACATGTAAATAATTGTATATTAAAGAAATAATTTTTGACACTGGGAATCCATGAAATACTGAGTAGAAAGGACAGTACCCACATAGGCCAGCACATGTGCATACACACCACTTGCAAGGTTTTTAAATTTCCTGTATAAGCATTGTCATTTTGAGAGAATCCCCTATTAAAAACAGTGCTAAAGTTGCCCTCCATCCACACAGAAAATGTCCCTAGAAGGTCCTGGACTGCTCCTCTGTTCCCCCTCGTCCTGCTCATTCACATCAGCCCTCACACTCTTTGCTTAGGCCTGGCATTCTTTCTTGGCTACACCCTCTGAAAGCTCTAGAGTCAACCACACATTCCACATAGGCAACCTTACTTCATGGCAGCTTATCCAGAAAGAGCACATGTGATGCGGCACAAAACTGAATGGCAGTATGATGAGGTTTGCAATAATTTGGATAACTTCTCTCACTGAAACTTTTTAAAAAGAAGTAATGACTACCCAGTTACAAGAAATGCAATTTTCCCATTAAATAGACAAAACCTATCATAAGAGAAATAAGCTTAACTTACCTCTTTACACAGATGTGGAGATTAATAAGAGATCCAGTCAGTTACTCATTTGATTTAAAAAAGCATGAGTTGATTATATTGTTTCCCTGAGAGCAAACTAGTGCTTTAAGCCCAGTGGTTTCCAAGGTAGTGTAAGCCAAACAGGTGTAACCTGATCATTTGTTTTGCTACATAACTTAGATGAGAATTCCTGGGTTTCTGCTGTTTTCAATATGTATTGAAAGAGAACTGAAACTGGAAAAAATCCAAAGTCGCTCATATACACGCAGTTCATTGAATATTCCTTTGTATAAAACCTTGCTATCATCTACGCAAAGAAGCTGGAACAATGAGAGTGTGTTTCATCTCTTTAAATGATTTTCCAACATTTTATCGAAAGCTACTTACCAAAATTCAATGAGCAAAATAACAATTTAAGTTAATTTATCTTTGATGAGCTTAATTTAACTTCACTTCATATGTCCTATTCTTGGAAATCCAGAAAGTAAAAGGGCACAGTTTTCATTTTCATATTTTTAATAAATGTAATGTATACTATTATAAAAAAACTAATAGTACAGCAGTAGAGAGAAAAGTAAAAATTACTTTGCCAACCCCAGAAATCATTGATAACAGACATTTTCTATGTATATAAAAAACAGATGAGAGAGAGAGAGGGAGTGATTTAAAGTACTTTATCCTTTTATGGAACTATTTCTAGGCATGAGATCATCTAAAATTAAAGATATGTAGAAATGAAAACAAAATTATTTCCTGCTGGAATGAGAATAGCTTAGAAAGAGAATTTTACAGTTGGAAATGTTTTAGATGGTATGAAATTTAACACCTTCATTCCTTCATTTTAGAGATGAGAAAACATAACCAGAGAGTGGCCAGCATGAAAAGTATAGAAAGGAGCTAGAGATGAAACCCACGTCTCAGAGCTCTTTCCTTCACATTGTGATGTCCACATCCACAGACCATGTGAGTTTCAGCACAGGTTCTCTCTGGTTGCTCTTCATATTCACAACCCTTGGTTATTCCATATACCCATATATACAATCCAAAAATCCAAAGAAGAATGTAGTTTATTTTATTTTATTATTATTTTTTTTTGAGACGGAGTCTCGCTCTGTCGCCAGGCTAGAGTGCAGTGGCGCCACCTTGGCTCACTGCAACCTCCCCTTCCCGGGTTCAAGCAATTCTCCTGACTCAGCTTCCTGAGTAGTGGGGACTACAGGCACGTGCCACCACGCCCAGCTAATTTTTTTATTTTTAGTAGATACAGGGTTTCACCTGTTGACCAGGATGGTCTCCATCTCTTCACCTCGTGATCTGCCCACCTCGGCTTCCCAAAGTGTTGGGATCACAGGCGTGAGCCACCGCACCCAGCCTGCAGTTTATTTTTTTAATCATCAATTTATATTATTAGTTATGTTACTGGGCAATTACTGGATAAATCCAATAAAGCAGATATTGCTTTGTTTTCTGGGTTTTTGTTTTTGTTTTTTTACAGAGATCCCAGGATCCCAGAATATCGATCCAGTTCCCAGTTCCCAAAGGGTTACCATCGTGATAAGATCCCAAAGTCTTGTCTCTGGAATTGTTTCTCCCTTTCAGTTTCCACTCCTTTGTTTATTACTGGCACTCACCAGACTTTATCCATGACCTTAAAGCATCACCTGTTTGTGCTAAGACACCTTCTGCTAGCAGCAGTGGGGCTGAGGACGTTTGTCGTTGCCACAACCTTGAAGGTGACTGTACTGAAGCCCCAGGCACTGATGATTCAGAGGATCCCAGCCTTCTAAAAATGTCAGCACTAACCCAAACAAAGGTAGCATGCAAGAATCCAGTATGACAGAGGTGTAATTTTCCAGACAAAGATCCCTCCAGTATCTTGCAGTATCTCACACAGAAGCTGGAAGACGGAGAAATTACCAGGGGCTGGGGTTGATCAGAAGAGGTTCTATGGAGAGCAGGTTACAAGTTGGATCTTTATGGAAAGAGAGGCATTAACATGGGCATATTATGGACACAGTGCCTCTGCTACACTTTTGACAAAGGGATTTAATTCTTCCACCTCCATCTTTGGTTTGGGAGAAACAAATAATGACCACAGAAAGAGTGGAGTATTGTAATAGAAAATAATACCATATTGAAGTCAAAAGGCTAAGGATAAAGCGAAATAAGAAAGGCAGAACTGGAGAAATGGGATGAATACTATAAGCCTCATTCTTCTCTGCCCCTTTTGGATTTCAATTTTAATAGCTGCCTCTTCAGTGTGAATATGTGACCCTGCAAGATAATCAGAAAATGCACAGCCCAGAGCAGACAAAGGCAGTGTAAGCCAGAGCCTTTGAATGACTGGTGTGTCCCCCTCGATGAACTACACAAGGGTGGGGGCTGCAGGAAAACACATCTGAGTGATCACTCTATCGAGAAAGACTACAGAGTTGTGTTGAATGCAGATGCCCTATGAGAAGAACATGGTCAAGGTTCTAAGCATTAGCACCAGAGCTGGCTGCAGTGATGGAGGTATAAGCACTGTTATGCATTGGGAACCATCACACATGTAGAACTGTGCTTTAAACTTGACCTTTATTTCTCAGCAGTATCCCTCCCAAGAGAAGCCAGGGGTTCTGGTCTTTTTTGCACTGGTTAGAGGCAGTTGGAGCACTGTGTTTTGTTCTGGCCTGAATAGGGCCTTTGACTCAAGTAGGTCTAAAAGACAGTGACCAGGGTGATGAGGACATCCATAACTATGTCATAGAAAGAAGGATTGTAGCAACTTGAGATGTTTAGCCTGGAGAGGCAAGATACAGGGGAGTTACTTGTCAGAATTTGGTGTCATTTCTAATTCCAGGTTTGTTTGTTTGTTTCCCCACAATATATATCCATCCCATAGACTCTGAGTTCAAACAAACTGGGCTTGGAATCCTGGACTTATTTCTCACTTAATTTCGTAGCCTTGCTCAAGATGCTTGACTTCTTTGAACTTCCATTTCCTTGTCTCAAAATGGGAAAAGCATTCCTTGCTTCACAGTGTTTTTATAATGGTTAAATGAAACAATAGCTGCTCAATAGATGACAGCTATCATTATCTTTGTAAGCAACACTGACCTTGGGTTGTATAATTTCCTGGCAAAAAAAAATGGCATAAGAAATGAGAGAAGTATGCATAGATTTGGGGGAAAAAAACAACTACCTTTTGTACTGGGCAGCAAAACACTTGTGGGGAGGGCTGCCTCCACATCTCAGAACAACTACTTTTTGGTACAATTTGGAAACATAAGATACCTACATGAAGAAGGAAGTGCCTGGCAATTCTCAGTTATACCAGTAGTAGGAGATTATTTGTAGCGTCTAGAGCAACTCCAGGAATGCAATAATCATTACCTAGTAATGATTGACATTTGTGACATCAAATCTGTCAAATGACAAGTGTTTTTGAGGTTTCCTGTTCAGGGAAGAATGGGGTGAAGGGCTCTGTGCCTTCAGCTGCTGCCTCTTCTGGTGCCATAGGTAGTTCATCCATCTTCTGACTGATGTAGGAAAGAATGGAGGGGAAATACTGTGTGGGTACAGAATATCTGAGGGGCATAGAAATGGTCACATTTTAGCACCATTTCTCTATCCGAAGTGAGTTTTCAACCTTTTTCAA
The DNA here is from genome assembly GCF_028885625.2 of Pongo pygmaeus. Lineage (NCBI taxonomy): Eukaryota > Metazoa > Chordata > Mammalia > Primates > Hominidae > Pongo > Pongo pygmaeus. Next base: position 86,838,467 of record NC_072378.2, read on the forward strand.
ATGAAAATGTGAGTCTTGATTTCTTGATTTTAATCACAGTTCATTGCTGCCTGGCAATCTAGTGGCATGAAGGACATTGCCCCACACCATGGCTGACTGTCAGCAGAGCCACCGCTCTGGTCCCAGCCAGATACCCTGTCTCCTCCCAGAAATTGAAGGGCTCATATTTTCAATATTTGCACTTAAAGCATTAAATATGTTCTAAGCAATTTCCATGTCCAAGAAATGTTTTGAGATCTTATTTTTTCTAAGAAAGAAGAACTCACATATTACCTAACATCAATTTAGCTACCACTGCCTCAGACCTTTCAGGGTTTGACAGGGCTTTAAGTTGATGACTGCATGTACCTCCAGCCCTAATTAGTTTTCTGGTTGTTGAGTCAACAAATGAAAAGCCATATTTCACTCTTCAGCATTTTGTGGCTCTTAAGAAAACAAGTGTGCAGTGTCAGAAAACATTTAGAGCCAACTAGTGTATTTGCTGTATATACAGTACAATAGTTATTATAGTCAGGTGACAGATAAATCTAGGATTTTATCTTGCTCCTTCCTTATTTGAATTTGCTTAAGAAAAACTGTGTGTGCACAGGGATGTTAATGCAGGTGTTGGGAAACAAAAAACAAACTGATCTCCACCAACTTTTGCCAAATAAATAATTCTTAACCACTTTCACACATACCCCCAAGAAGAATCCTATTTTAAGAGTTAAATTTTATATAGAGACATAAACACAGGCAATAGAATCCTATTCTAGAAAATTTATATAAATCCTTATACTTTAAATGTACCCTGTAGATTAATATATGAAACATAAATATGGACATAAGTAATGATCTCCCATCTAGAGTGATTGGAATAGACTCATTGCAACTGTATCTTCATTATGTCCTCAGCAATTGTTGCCCTAATTATCTGGCAATAATATGAAGATATTGGGTAACAGCGTCTGACAGGTAATAGGTATTTAATGAATGTTAGTTCAATTTAAGGTTAAAGAGGAAAAGTATTAAATAATATTACAAGTGTATTGGACTGAAGACTTGGAGGGAAAGAGAGAAAGGATTTGGGGAATAACTATTACTCTTTTGTTCCTCCTCTTGGGAAGTCCTATTGATATGAGACTATTAGGGGAAGGGGGTTGATGTGGTACTGAATCTCTCCAAGATCATATGTATGAATTTATATAAAGGGAAAAGACCTAGCCATCTTTTCTTGGTCTATGATTATTTCAGAGCCCACATTCCAAATTAGCTAACTCTTTGCAGGGGCTGGTCTTTAATAATATTTAAATACAAGGTAGATTTACCCTGAAGCTAATGAAGTTTAAGCTTTATGGCCCCTGTAAGGCCCTGGGAAGGGCCTGGGCAGTATGTTCTCATAGTAACATGTTTCTGTAAAATCTGCAAATACATTTTAACCATAATCGGTCAAAACAGCTGTCTCTTTCTACTGTAATTTTTCCTTCATTGCACTTCCCCTCCTGTCAGATAGAGTTGGAGTGGCCACAGGACCCAACTAAGGGTTTGGGTAAGCTAATTTGGGCTTAGTTTTGATTTAGTGAGGTGTATTTATGTGGTTCACATTCATTCATATTTACAGTTAATTTATGGCTATGTGTTATGGTATAGGGGTAGCTTCCAAGAATCATCCTACCTCCCACTGTGCTGACTCACCCAATGTTGTAACCAAAGGAGCAGAGATCAATGTCTCATTGCAATTTGGATGTGTCCAGTGATACCCAGCATCAAAAGGATGTGAGTTTGGAAGAGAAATATATCAAGGCAGATTTTAGTCTGTGGAAAAATCTTCCAAATATGGAGAAACTTAATGGAAGTTTTCCCCAAATTGATCATTCCCAGTGTAAATATTATTAGTAAAAAGTAATCAGAAAAAAGAATATAAAATTAAAAATTGTTAATAATAAAAAGCACATTTTAAACAACTACACTGGAGAAATGACTGAATTATCTTTGTTGATTCTCTAGAGAAAATTTAACCAAGTTACTGTCACGTGAAAAGGCAACTGAATATACAGACAATAAAAGCTCCTTAAGGAATTTAGTCTAGTAGATTATAGAAACATTTCTAGGCTTCCACAAATGATTACAGTGTCATGAGGCAGGAGCTTCTAGTAGGATGAGCACTGATTAGTGGTGCTTCTCACTCCACCTGGACAGTCAGGGTCAGGGCAAATGAGGAGACCGGGTTTGAGGACTTAAAGATTTTGTAGAAACAGTTCACTTGACCCTAGAATGCAGGGCCATCTTTCTCTTTGGTTTGCTTATGATGATCCTCCAGAGAAGGGCTTGTCTTGGACAAAGTGAGGAGATAAAGAGTGTTTGAACAACTCTGTCACCAGAATTAAAGAGGTTTTGATCAATCAAAAGTAAGTAAAAGTGTTCTGGTCCTTGAAAGCAGGTATTGGCTGGAGTCAGAGACAGAATCAAAGGGAATGGAGGGGTCTCCTCCTAATGGCTATGACAGATTTATGGCCAATCAATCCTCTAGCTGAGAACAACTAGAATGGCTAATATAACTAAAAAACAAAACAAAGTTAAATTGTCTGAAGGCATCAGAGAGCCACCAGTGTAACCAGGGATTGTGGAACCAAGATCACTGAGAGAAAGAAAATTCACTGAAGCCAACCCAACATTCACCTTCTCTTTTCCCTTAGGTTTTCACTGATATAGAAGCAGCACAGGCCAAGAAGCAGAGAACCAAGAGGAAAGTGAATACTGTCAGGTTGAGGACTGAAGCTGAGCTATTGGCATATCTTGGGTGCTAGTGAGTTAAAATTAGTCTTCAGTGTTTGCCAACGTAAAGAAGTCCTGGTATATACTCCAGAATTTCAGTAAGGCAAATAAGAAATGAAAGGGCTGAAATCCAACTCTAAATCACATGGAGTCCTTATCTGATGAAGATGATATGTTCCTACTCTGTGTCTCAGAAGCTAAAAACAAAACAAAACAAAAAAATACTTCTCAAGAGGAAAACAGCATTATCTAGAAATAACTAACTTCTATAGTGTAAAATGCATAATTTCAGCCATTTAATCAAAAACATGGAAATAGACTCACCCCTCACTCGCCACTGACGACCTGCCTCACCACACCCACGCCCCGCTGCCATCTGACAGAAATGCTTCAATTACCCACAGTCTTGCCAGATAAGACCGGTGTCCAGGGTACTAGCCTCTTATCTCACTTGGGATTTTGCCAAAGATGTAAAATTTGGTGCAGATTCCTGAGCCTTACTGCTTCAAGGTGTAGACTTTTTAGCAGATGCTGTAGATGTTACAATAGGGCCAAAAATGATGATTGATCAACTGGGGAAGTTCTAAAGTAACAAAAGATGGTGTGACTGTTGCAAAGTCAATTGATGTAAAGGATAAACATAAAAATATTGGAGTTAAACTTGTTCAAGATGTTGCTAATAACACAAATGAAGAAGCTGGGGAGACCATCACCAGTGCTATTGTACTGCCATGCTCTTTTGCCAAGAAAGGCTTTGAAAAGATTAGCAAAAGTGCTAATCCTATGGAAATCAGACGTGTGATGTTAGCTGTTGATGCTGTAATTGCTGAACTTAAGAAGCTGTCTGAACCATGACAACCCCTGAAGAAATTGCTCAGGTTGCTACGATTTCTGCAAATGGAGACAAAGAAATTGTCAACATCATTTCTGATGCAAATAAAAGGTTGGAAGAAAGGGTGTCCTCACAGTAAAGGATGGAAAAACACTGAATGATGAATTAGAAATTATTAAAGGCATAAAGTTTGATTAAGGCTGTATTTCTCCATACTTTATTAATACATCAAAAGGTTAGAAATGTGAATTCCAGGATGCCTATGTTGTATTGAATGAAATGAAAATTTCTAGTGTCCAGACCACTGTACCTGCTCTTTAAATTGCCAGTCCTCACTGTAAGTCCTTGGTCATAATTGCTGAAGATATTGATAGAGAAGCTCTAAGTACATTCATTTTTAATAGGCTAAAAGTTGGTCTTCAGATCATAGCAGTCAAAGCTCCAGATTTTGGTGACAACAGAAAGAACCAATGTGAAGATACAGCTATTGCCACTGGTGATCTAGTGTTTAGTGAAGAGGGGTTAGCCCTAAATCTTGATGCTATTTAGCCTCGTAACTTAGAAAAAGTTGGAGAGGTCATTTTGACCAAATATGATGCTGTGCTTTTAAAAGGAAAATGTTTTTCCTTTTAAGGCTCAAATTGAAAAATATATTCAAGAAATCATTGAGCAGTTAGATGTTACAACTAGTGAATATGAAAAGGAAAAACTGAATGTATGTCTGGCAAAACTTTCAGATGGAGTAGCAGTGCTGAAGGCTGGTGGAACAAGTGATGTCAAAGTGAATGAATGAAAGACAGAGTTACAGATGCCCTTAATGCTGTAAGAGCTGCTGTTGAAGAAGGCATTGCTCTGGGAGGGGGCTGTGCCTTGCTCCAGTGCACTTGAGCCTTGGATTCATTAACTCCAGCTAATGAAGATTTAAAAATTGGTATAGAAGTTATTAAAAGAACACTCAAAAATCCTGCAGTGACTGTTGTTAAGAATGCAGGTGTTGAAGGATTTTTGATTGTTGAGAAAATTATGCAAAGTTCCTCAGAAGTTGGTGATGATGCTATGTTATGAATATGGTGGAAAAAGGAAAAATTGACCCAACGAACATTGTGAGAACTGCTTTACTGGGTGCTGCTGGGGTGCACTCTCTGTTAACTAAATCATAAGCTGTAGTTACAGAAATTTCTAAAGAAGGGAAGAACCCTGGAATGGGTGCGGTGGGTGGAATGGGAGGCGAGATGTTCTTATTCCTAGAATAGTGCTTTATTAATGAACTGTGACAGGAAGCTCAAGGCAGTGTTCCTCACCAATAACTTCAGAGAAGTCAGTTGGAGAAAATGACTGAAGGCTGATGTTTAAGAAAATCACTATAACCATCAGTTACTGGTTTCAGTTGACAATATATAATGGGTTACTGCTGCCATTGTCCATGCCTACAAATAATTTATTTTGTATTTTTGAATAAAAGGACATTTGTGTATTCCTGATATTGGGTGCAACCACCATGTACCAATGTACTTCTTTCAACTTAAATCACAAAGGTATTTTTACTACTATTCTATAAGTCAGAATTTTAGTGCTTACTATCACCAGATGAAAAGTTAAGCAGCCTTTCTGTAGAGAATAAGAAGTGTGTACAATATCCAATTATGTGACAACTTTGTGTAGTAAAAATTTGTTTAAACTAAAAAAATGAAAGAAGCAGACTGACAAGCATCCAGATACTGATGTTAGTTAATACAGACTTTAAAATAGCTATTAATGTATTCAAGAAAATAAATGACAAGATAGAAAATTTCATCAGAGAATGAAAATACATTTAAAAAATCAATTAGAGGGGCAGTTCCAAGATGGCTGAATAGGAACAGCTCCACTCTACAGCTCCCAGCATGAGCGACATAGAAGATGGGTGATTTCTGCATTTCCAACTGAGGTACTGAGTTCATCTCACTGGGGCTTGTCGGACAGTGGGTGCAGGACAGTGGGTGCAGTCCACCAAGTGTGAGCCAAAGCAGGGTGAGGCAGCACCTCACCCAGGAAGCACAAGGGGTCAGGGAATTCCCTTTCCTAGCCAAGCTGTGACAGACGGCACCTGGAAAATCGGGTCACTCCCAGCCTAATACTGCACTTTTCCAACGGTCTTAGCAAACAGCACACCAGGAGATTATATCCTGCACCTGGCTCGGAGAGTCCCACACCCACGGAGCCTTGCTCATTGCTAGCACAGCAGTCTGAGATCAAACTGCAAGGCAGCAGCGAGGCTGGGGGAGGGGCGCCCACCATTGCTGAGGCTTGAGTAGGTAAACAAAGTGGCCGGGAAGCTCTATCTGGGTGAAGCCCACTGCAGCTCAAGGAGGCCTGCCTGACTGTATAGACTCCACCTCTGGGGGGAAGGGCATAGCTGAACAGAAGGCAGCAGAAACCTCTGCAGACTTAAATGTCCCTGTCTGATAGCTTTGAAGAGAGTAGTGGTTCTCCCAGCACAGAGTTTTGAGATCTGAGAATGAACAGACTGCCTCCTCAAGTGGGACCCTGACCCCGGAGTAGCCTAACTGGGAGGCACCCCCCAGTAGGGGCAGACTGACACCTTACATGGCCGGGTACCCCTCTGAGACGAAGCTTCCAGAGGAATGATCAGGCAGCAACATTTGCTGTTCAGCAATACTCGCTGTTCTTCAGCCTCCACTGCTGATACCCAGGCAAACAAGGTCTGGAGTGGACCTCCAGCAAACTCCAACAGACCTGCAGCTGAGGGTCCTAACTGTCAGAAGGAAAACTAACAAACACAAAGGATATCTACACCAAAACCGCATCTGTACGTCACCATCATCAAAGACCAAAGGTAGATAAAACCACAAAGATGGGGAAAAAACAGAGCACAAAAGTGAAAATTCTAAAAATCAGAGCACCTCTCCCCCTCCAAAGGAACACAGCTCCTCACCAGCAATGGAACAAAGCTGGATGGAGAGTGACTTTGAGGAGTTGAGAGAAGAAGGCTTCAGACGATCAAACTTCTCCAAGCTGAAGGAGGGAGTTTGAACGCATCGCAAAGAAGCTAAAAGCCTTGAAAAAAATTAGACGAATGGCTAACTAGAATAACCAGTGTAGAGAAGAGCTTAAATGACCTGATGGCATGAGAACTACATAACCAATGCACAAGCTTCAGTAGCCGATTCAATCAACTGGAAGAAAGGATATCAGTGATTGAAGATCAAATGAAAGAAATGAAGTGAGAAGAGAAGTTTAGAGAAAAAAGAGTAAAAAGAAATGAACAAAGCCGCCAAGAAATATGGGACTATGTGAAAAGACCAAATCTATGTCTGATTGGTGTACATGAAAGTGATGGGGAGAATGGAACTAAGTTGGAAAACACTGCAGGATATTATGCAGGAGAACTTCCCCAACCTAGGAAGGCAGGCCAACATTCAAATTCAGGAAATACAGAGAACTCCACAAAGATACTCCTCGAGAAGAGCAACTCCAAGACACATAATTGTCAGATTCACCAAAGTTGAAATGAAGGAAAAAATGTTAAGGGCAGCCAGAGAGAAAGGTCGGGTTACCCACAAAGGGAAGCCCATCAGACTAACAGTGTATCTCTTGGCAGAAACTCTACAAGCCAGAAGAGAGTGGGGGCCAATATTCAACATTCTTAAAGGAAAGAATTTTCAACCCAGAATTTCATATCCAGCCAAACTAAGCTTCATAAGTGAAGGAGAAATAAAATCCTTTACAGATAAGCAAATGCTGAGAGATTTGTCACCACCAGGCCTGCCCTACAAGAGCTCCTGAAGGAAGCAATGAAAATGGAAAGGAACAACCAGTACCAGCCACTGCAAAAACATGCCAAGTTGTAAAGACCCTCAATGCTAGGAAGAAACTGCATAAACTTATGAGCAAAATAACCAGCTAACATCATAATGACAGGATTAAATTCACACATAACAATATTAACCTTAAACGTAAATGGGCTAAATGCTCCAATTAAAAGACACAGACTGGCAAATTGGATAAAGAGTCAAGACCCATCAGTGTGCTGTATTCAGGAGACCCATCTCACATGCAGAGACACACATAGGCTCAAAATAAACGGATGGAGGAAGATCTACCAAGCAAATGGAAAGCAAAAAAAAGAAGGGGTTACAATCCTAGTCTCTGATAAAACAGACTTTAAACCAACAAAGATCAAAAGAGACAAAGAAGGCCATTACATAATGGTAAAGGGATCAATTCAATGAGAAGAGCTAACTATCCTAAATATGTATGCACCTAATACAGGAGCACCCCGATTCATAAAGCAAGTCCTTAGAGACCTACAAAGAGACTTAGACTCCCACACAATAATAATGGAAGACTTTAACACCCCACTGTCAACATTAGACAGATCAATGAGACAGAAAGTTAACAAGTATATCCAGGAACTGAACTCAGCTCTGCACCAAGCAGACCTAATAGACATCTACAGAACTCTCCACCCCAAATCAACAGAATATACATTCTTCTCAGCACTACATTGCACTTATTCCAAAATTGACCACATAGTTGGAAGTAAAGCACTCTTCAGCAGATGTAAAAGAACAGAAATTATAACAAACTGTTTCTCAGACCACAGTGCAATCAAACTAGAACTCAGGATTAAGAAACTCACTAAAAACTGCTCAACTACATGGAAACTGAACAACCTGCTCCTGAATGACTACTGGGTACATAACCAAATGAAGGCAGAAATAAAGATGTTCTTTGAAACCCATAAAAACAAAGACACAACATACCAGAATCTCTGGGACACATTTAAAGCAGTGTATATAGGGAAATTTATAGCACTAAATGCCCACAAGAGAAAGCAGGAAAGATCTAAAATTGACACCCTAACATCACAATTGAAAGAACTAGAGAAGCAAGAGCAAACACGTTCAAACGCTAGCAGAAGACAAGAAATAACTAAGATCAGAGTAGAACTGAAGGAAATAGAGACACAAAAAGAGCCTTCAAAAAATCAATGAATCCAGGAGGTGGTTTTCTGAAAAGATCAACAGAATTGATAGACCGCTAGCAAGACTAATAAAGAAGGAAAGAGAGAAGAATCAAATGACGCAATAAAAAATGATAAAGGGGATATCACCACCAATCCCACAGAAATACAAACTACCATCAGAAAATACAATAAACACCTCTATGCAAATAAACTAGAAAATCTAGAAGAAATGGATAAATTCCTCGACACATACACCCTCCCAAGACTAAACCAGGAAGAAGATGAATCCCTGAATAGACCAATAACAGGCTCTGAAATTGAGGAAATAATTAATAGACTACCAACCAAAAAAGTCCAGAACCAGATGGATTCACAGCCAAATTCTACGAGAGGTACAAGGAGGAGCTGGTACCATTCCTTCTGAAACTATTCCAATCAATAGAAAAAGAGGGAATCCTCCCTAACTCATTTTATGAGGCCAGCCCCATCCTGATACCAAAGCCTGGCAGAGACACAACAAAAAAAAGAGAATTTTAGACCAATATCCCTGATGAACATCAATGCAAAAATCCTCAATAAAATACTAGCAAACCGAATCCAGCAGCATATCAAAAAGCTTATCAACCATGATCAAGTGGGCTTCATCCCTGGTTTGCAAGGCTGATTCAACATATGCAAATCAATAAATGTAATCCAGCATATAAACAGAACCAACGACCAAAACCATATGATCATCTCAATAGATGCAGAAAAGGCCTTTGACAAAATTCAACAGCCCTTCATGCTAAAAACTCTCAATAAATTAGGTATTGATGGGACATATCTCAAAATAATAAGAGCCATTTATGACAAACCCATAGCCAATATCCTACTGAAAGGGCAAAAACTGGAAGCATTGCCTTTGAAAACTGGCACAAGACAGGGATGCCCTCTCTCACCACTCCTATTCAACATAGTGTTGGAAGTTCTGGCCAGGGCATTCAGGCAGGAGAAAGAAATAAAGGGTATTCAATTAGGAAAAGAGGAAGTCAAATTGTCCCTGTTTGCAGATGACATGAGTGTATATTTAGAAAACTCCATCGTCTCAGCCCAAAATCTCCTTAAGCTGATAAGCAACTTCAGCAAAGTCTCAGGATACAAAATCAATGTGCAAAAATCACAAGCATTCTTATACACCAATAACAGACAAACAGAGAGCCAAATCATGAGTGAACTCCCATTCACAATTGCTTCAAAGAGAATAAAATACCTAGGAATCCAACTTACAAGGGATGTGAAGGACCTCCTCAAGGAGAACTACAAACCACTGCTCAACGAAATAAAAGAGGATACAAACAAATGGAAGAACATTCCATGCTCATGGGTAGGAAGAATCAATATCGTGAAAATGGCCATACTGCCCAAGGTAATTTATAGATTCAATGCCATCCCCATCAAGCTACCAATGACTTTCTTCACAGAATTGGAAAAAACTACTCTAAAGTTCATATGGAACCAAAAAAGAGCCCACATTGCCAAGACAATCCTAAGCCAAAAGAACAAAGCTGGAGGCATCACACTACCTGACTTCAAACTATACTACAAGGCTACAGTAACAAAAATACCATGGTACTGGTACCAAAACAGAGATATAGACCAATGGAACAGAACAGAGGCCTCAGAATTAATACCACACATCTACAAACATCTGACCTTTGACAAATCTGACAAAAACAAGCAATGGGGAAAGGATTCCCTATTTAATAAATGGTGCTGGGAAAACTGGCTAACCATATGTAGAAAGCTGAAACTGGATCCCTTCCTTACACCTTATACAAAAATTAATTCAAGATGGATTAAAGACTTAAATGTTAGACCTAAAACCATACAAACCCTAGAAGAAAACCTAGGCATTACCATTCAGGACATCGGCATGGGCAAGGACTTCATGTCTAAAACACCAAAAGCAAAGGCAACAAAAACCAAAATTGACAAATGGGATCTAATTAAACTCAAGAGCTTCTGCACAGCAAAAGATACTACCATCAGAGTGAACAGGCAACCTACAGAATGGGAGAAAATTTTTGCAATCTACTCATCTGACAAAGGGCTAATATGCAGAATCTACAATGAACTCCAACAAATTTACAAGAAAAAAACAAACAACCCCATCAAAAAGTGGGCAAAGGATATGAACAGACACTTCTCAAAAGAAGACATTTACGCAGCCAACAGACACATGAAAAAATGCTCATCATCACTGGCCATCAGAGAAATGCAAATCAAAACCACAATGAGATATCATCTCACACCAGTTAGAATGGCGATCATTAAAAAGTCAGGAAACAACAGGTGCTGGAGTGGATGTGGAGAAATAGGAACACTTTTTCACTGTTGGTGGTAAATTAGTTCAACCATTGTGGAAGACAGTGTGGCGATTCCTCAAGGATCTAGAACTGGAAATACCATTTGACCCAGCCATCCCATTACTGGGTATATACCCAAAGGATTATACATCATGCTGCTATAAGGACACATGCACATGTATGTTTATTGTGGCACTATTCACAATAACAAAGACTTGGAACCAACCCAAATGTCCATCAGTGATAGACTGGATTAAGAAAATGTGGCACATATACACTATGGAATACTATGCAGCCATAAAAAAGGATGAGTTCATGTCCTTTGTAGGGACATGGATGAAGCTGGAAACCATCATTCTCAGCAAACTATCACAGGGAGAAAAAACCAAACACTGCATGTTCTCACTCATAGATGGGAATTGAACAATGAGAACACTTGGACACAGGAAGGGGAACATCACCCACCGGGGCCTGTCATGGGGTGGGGGGAGGGGGGAGGGATAGCATTAGGAGAGATACCTAATGTAAATGACAAGTTAATGGGTGCAGCACACCAACATGGCACATGTATACATATGTAACAAACCTGCATGTTGTGCACGTGTACCCTAGAACTTAAAGTATAATAAAAAAATCAATTAGAGATTCTAATTAATATCCTGTAACTAAAATTAAGACTGCAAAAGATAGCTTTAACAGCAGATTAACTGAAAAAAGATTTATTAATCTGGAAAACAAATCAGTAGAAAATGTCACTTGAAGCATTGAGAGAAAATAAGATGAAAATGTATTTAACAAAAAAGAAAAAGACATTTGGGTCATAATGAAAAGTTTAAAATATAAATACTTAGAGTCCAAAATGAGAGAAAAGAGAAAATAGGGAGAAATAATTTTGATTATTGGCCAAGAATTTTCTCAATCATGCAAAAGTTATCACGACATAAATTCAAGAATCTTTATGAATCCCAAGGAGGATTAACACAAAGGAAAACTTACTGAGGCATATCATGATAAGACTACTGAAAACCAGAGACGGAGAAGACCTTAAAGGCAACCAGATAAAAAAATGAATGACTTTTAAAGAAACAAAATAATAAAAATAAAGGATTCCAGAAAAACACTGTAATGACATATATGATGTGCTGAAGGAAAAGAAGTGCAACCTAAATTTACCCAAATTAAAATAATCTTATAGGGAACACATCTCCATCTCCTTTTCCTAACAAAAAAAGACAAAGATATTATGAATCATCTGTAATGAATACTGAAAGTGTCCCTCTGGCTGGGCTGAATTCCCTTTTTTGCATGTTTCCGATTGGTGTGGACAGTCAGGGAGAGATGCGGGAGGTTTGGAAGAGAAGTCACAGCCTTGGCAGCTGACACATGTTGCTGTCACACTGATTCACCTTGTTGGTGTGAAGCAGCAGCTGGGCCTGCAATTGCTCTACATTCTCCTGGATCCTCCTTCATCTTCCCTGACTCATGGGCCAGGTACGTGTTTAGCTTTGTAATGAAGGGCACAGGCTTCTGCAGGATACCCTTGTCACCAAGGTCAGAGGCAACAAGACAAATGTTTCAGTTCTTCCTTATGGATTTCCAGCTTGTGCTTTTGAGTTCCAGGCTTCCCGAGTCTTCCCTGCCTGACTGCCTGCATCGTGGACTTCCCATTCCAGCATCATACATGGAGACAACAGCCTCACAGAGACTGTTCAACCAGCTCCCACAATTGCACAATCCAATTCTCTGAAAGCTCAGAAACAGACCCACACATACACAGTCTCTTCCGTGGTGAGCAGGTATATGCAAACCTACCCCAAAGGCCAAGAGAGCTGAAAGGCTGAAGGAAGAGGCTGACAAAACCAGTTTCTCAGAAACAAAATATTGATTTTTTTTCTTCTGTTTTGAGATGTACTGATCAGAGAAGAAAAAAGAAAATATTTAATAGGGACTTAAAAACAGAAACCATGTTTCTGGTGGCTGTAAGACAATGAATCCCTGCATCCACCCTCTAGAAAGTATCCTTTCTATAGGAAGCTTTTATGGTAAGACATACAGCTGGTCATACCTCAGACTTTCTTGCTGAAACTTGTGACTACTGGAGAAGTCAGAGAAGCAGCTTTATGAGGGGTTGTCTGTGCTATGAGCATTGTTTAAAGACCTTGCTGCAGAACACCTTGGTATGCAAGAGTCAAACATTGGTCATCATGGTAATTTTGCATCAAGACAGATCACTCTTTCATGCAACAGGCTGGTTTCCTATATAGTCCTTAATTTTTTATGGTGATGCTGCAGTGTAATGGGGGAGAAAAATGGTCTTTTCAATAAACAATGCTGGGCCAATTGGAAATCCATATGGAAAAAAAATTCATCTTGATTGCTAACTCACACAATACACAAAATACAACTGTAGAAGGACAGTAGATGTAATCAAGAAAGATAAAATAATAAAGTTTCTAGATTTTAGAAGATAACGAAGAATATCTTCATTACCAGGGTGTAGGAAAAGATTTCTTAGATGTGATATGAAAAGCACTAATCATAAGGCCTGATAAATTGAATTTCAGTGTTTCAAGGAATTGATAACTTGAATTTCATTAAAATTAACTTGTTAATCAGAAGACACCATCAAGAGAGTAAAAAGGCAATCAGAGGATGGGAGAAGATATTTGCAATACATGCATCTGACAAGAAAACTGTATCCAGCACCTATACAGAATTCATACAAATTAATAAGAAAACATAAACAAGTGTGGGAGGGAGGTGAGGGATAAAAGACTACACATTGGGTACCATGTACACTGCTCAGGTGATGGGTGCACCAAAATCTCAGAAATCACCACTGCAGAACTTAGCCATGTAATGAAAAGCCACCTGTTCCCCCAAAACATATTGAAATAAAAAACATAAACAAAATATTCATACAAATCAACAAGAAAAATTGAGAAACTCAGTCAAAGCCAGAAAACAGGTACTTTGTAAAAAAGGATACCCCAATGGAAAATAAGCATATAAACGGATACTAATCGCCAAAATATTGAACCTTAACCTAAACTTCTTAACTTAAACACATTTTGTATAAGAATTAACTCAAAATAAATCATCTATCTAGATGTAAAACATATTATATTACTATAAAACTTTCAGAAGAAAACACAGAAACAAATCTTCACAAACTGGGGATAGGCAGAGTTCTTAGAGATGATTCCAAAAGCAGGAGCCAAAAGAGAAAACAAGGAATAAACTTCTTGTAAGTCTATCTTTATTTCCAAATAAAAAGTTTAAAAATAAGCATATGAAAAGGGAATAATTATAACCACCAAGGAAATACAAATTAAACCACAATGTGCTACCACTACACAGCCACTAGAATGGCTAATACCAAAAAGACTGACACTATTAAGTATTGGTGAGAAGACATGGAAACAAACTTGCATTCACTTCTGCTGGGAGTATAAATTGGTGCAATCACTTTGAAAAACTATTGAATCTATTAAAATTGAACATATGGTTACCAATGACTTAGCAATTCCAATCCCAAATATATACATATGTGCATCAAAATACAATAATGTTCACAACAGCACTATTCATAATAGCCTCAAACCGGAAATACCCAAATGCCCATCAACATTAGAATGGGTAGATACATTGGGAAATATTCATATTGTCAACCTCCTCACAAAGACCACCAGAAAAACCTGTTGACCAAGCAAAGCTTACAGAGTCTTAGTGTCTCTAAAAAGAGAAATCAGAGAGGAATATATACAGAGTTTGGGATTCTGGATTCATGAAGTTAAGGCAGGTGTTTCAAGGTGGGGAATTGATAGGAATGTGTGAAGTTCATGACACAGTATTTTAGGACTGGTGGACACAGTAAGGTGACAGTCTGGAGATGAGTTTTATGAAGAGCAAACTATTGTCCTGATTAAGTGAGCTGTTTACCTCAGTAAGCAAACTGATTGTATAAATTGTTTTGCAGAATTTCCTGATACAAACAGTATAGTACTTTATTGTTCTGCAATCACATTTTTCCTGGCAAGAATTTCTTGGGGAATAAAAGCAGTAATATTGACACAGGTGGTCTCAGCTCTCAGTCCCATAGTTAAGTTCAGGCTGATGCAGGTACCCTCGATTCTTAATACTATGGAATACTAGACATCAATGGGAATGAATAATGAACTAATAAATGCATCAATATGAAGAATTGTAAAACCTAAAATTAAAAAAGAACTAGTATGTGGTGATAGAAGTAAAAAAGTCAGTTCCCAGGGGAGGGAATGGATAGTGAGTGGGAGGAGACATAAGGGATTCTAGGATGCTGGTGATATTCCAGTTCTTATTTTGGATGTTGGTTACCTGAGTATGTTCACTTGTGAAAATCCATCAAGCAGTAGACTTAGAATTCGTATGCTTTTCTATTCGTATGTTATACTTCAATTAAACAAAAAGTTTACTTAAAAACTGGAGGTGGTCGGGCCAGGTGCAGTGGCTCATGCCTGTAATCCCAGCACTTTGGGAGGCTGAGGTGGATGGATCACGAGGTCAGGAGTTCAAGACCAGCCTGGCTAAGATGGTGAAACCCCGTCTCTACTAAAAATACAAAAATTAGCCAGTCATGTTGGCAGGCACCTGTAATCCCAGCTACAGGAGGCTGAGGCAGAGAATTGCTTGAACTCGGGAGGCGGAGGTTGCAGTGAGCCGAGATCACACCACTGCACTCTAGCCTGGGCAACAGAGCAAGACTCTGTCTACAAAAAAAAAAAACAAAAAAAAAAAAAAAAAAAAAACTGGAGGTGGTCAAGGCAAAGATCTAAGTTTAGCACCAGTTTATGCCTTAAGTATGTTATTGAAAATAAATGCAACAGTATTAAAGAACATTTTAACAAAAGAAGAGAATCTCTCACAAGTATACAAGCCAATTATCCCTTTTGCCTTGATTCACCCAGTTTCCATTATTACATACCTGCTGCCACTTTGCCTTATTTTATCAGACATTTATGGGCAAATGGCAGAGCACTCTTTACCTGCCTCCCTATTCAAATTGTATTGATCAAAGCTCTACTTTCTTCAGGAAGAAAACGTGTAATATATGATGTTTATGAGCCATGGCTGAAAGAGACAGGGCATTCCTAGTTGCTTGGAGTGAGTGGTAGAGGTTTAGTGATCTGAAACAGGAATAAGGTGAGCATCTTGTTCAGATTAGAAAAACCCAAAAGTCCTGTTACCATGTGAGACTGTCCTCTCCTGGAGATTTCAGTCTTTTCACTGTGCATTTTTAACAACTTCTATCATTAATCAAGAAAAGCACTTAGCTTGTCACTGGGTTATCTTAATTTGGCACATTCACAGCTCTGCTGTGAATAAAACAATGACTGTAATCTACAAATAACCCTGCCTGTGTGTCATCTATTGTGTAACAACTTCTAAACGATTTGAGGAAAACCTCACAAGTTTTCAAATGTATCAAGGAACAGAAGAAGAAAGGGGATAAAAAGATAGACAAAAATAAAAGAAGGAATTCTTCCTACTACTTATTGAACTTAAGACTTTTCAGTTTTATTTGAGGCATTATGGGACACCCTTTTAGGACTATTACAGTAAAGGACTTTATTATAGTTAATGCATCTAAGTAACTCAATTATTTGCTTTATGCCCTAAAAGGATGGAGTTAAAAATAGAGTTTTAATCTCCCCAAAATCTCTGTATTTCTTGTAAGTCTTGTGAAGTATCTTCTCAGGATAAATGTCACTGTATTCAAATAAAATTGCCCCATTCCTAATCCATAAAGATTTATTATTAACTCCAATCATATTCAAATCTCAACCATCTGAAATGGTTGTTATGTCTGTTGTGCTATGGGCTTCGCTAGGTCAGAAATTTAAATCTTCAGAGAATTCTCTTGAGTTAAAATATCACACATCTCTCTCCCCAAAGTAGAAACTATGTAATAAAAAGCAATTATGTCTTATTTGGCAAATGGAAAAGGAAAGAAATCACCTTATCATGTAGGTCAGTGTTTCTGAAAGTGGGGTTTGAGGAGCAGCAGCAGCACCTCAGAACTTTTTAAAAACGGAAATTCCCAGGCCCACTCCAGACTACAGAATCAGAGGCTCTGAGAATGGGATCTTGTAATGTGTTTTAACAAGATCCTCCAGGTGATTCTAATGCATGCTCAAGTTTGAGAACTCCTCATGCAGGATAATGCTGAGGGGATGTGGATGTTTTGGACCAATTGACAAGTCTTCAGAAGCACTAAGAAATCTTGTGAGTTCATCTGTTAAGCTCCGGGACATCTCCCCTAAATAGCTATACATTTCATAAGGTACTGCTTTTTATATCTACATTAAAGTTGTATTATTTCACAGGCACTGTATGGTAAGCAGCAATTTCTAGTACAATCTAAATGTTTCCATGCTTTTCTAGTATCTGGGTAAATATAAGGCCATTAGAACATTGATACTGGCATTTCACTGACTTATTTGCTTCTCCCTGCAAACTTTAGGACCTTAGCCCTCCCTACCCAAGGGTGTGGCTAGTTACAAAAGATCTGCAACAAAGCCTCACACGGGCCCCTCTCTATCTCAGAGGGCTCCCCTATTTTCCCTCCTTTCTGGGAAGTAGGTTTGGGCAAGGGTAGAAAAGTAAGAAGAAGGCGAGTTTAGGGGTTTCTTTGTGTTTTTATTTCAGTTATGGGATGAAGTTTATGAAGAAATAAGAGACCTGTACCTCAGCACCTTGAGACAAGTTGTTTCTGTAACCCTGGCTGCTGTGGGAAGAAGCCACGGAATTTTTTAGGACATGGATAGAGGCTGTAGGCCCATCCTGACCAGTTCCACTCTCTTCCACTTAGCCCTCTTTGACATTATCTCACTCCCACCTTCATTCTGGGCAAGTGGCCCCTCAGGGTCTATGGATTCAAAGCAATGCATTGGTTACTTCACTTCACCATGGCACCCCACCTCCTTACTTAACATCTCCCTAGTCTACTCAACATTCCTTCAATTAATATTTCTGGAACTCTTTAATATATCTGGGAATCCAGCTGTAAGCAAAACTTAACGCATTTAGGAATGGAGCTTGCATGGAGCTCCATGGAGCTTTCCTGGGGCATCCATGCCTTCACAGAACTGACATTCTAATGGAGAAGAGAAACAATAAAGAAATAAATCATATGATGTCAGGAAATGATAAACTTTTTTAAAGTAACTCAGGAATCACTCTTGTGCACTCAGATGATAGCTCTCTCACGTGTACTCAGAGCAAAGATAGGCCCAGCTATCTTTCCACTCTGGCCCCCTCATTTAATTAGCCACCATTGGAAGAAGGCATCTCTTTTCCACAAAAATGTGGCAAAAGCACCACTTAGTGGAAAAGAGTTGTTTTGTGGATGCTGCTTTTCAGGAGCATATTCCCCCCCGACCCCTTGTGTGAAGTGGGCGTCTGCTGATTTTATCTTCCTAGCATCTGTTTCCCAACCCAACTGGTGGGGAACTGCACCTCCACAATTATGATAATATGACCTTAACCCTGGCCTGTCCAGCAATGATATCTTTCCTCCTGTCCAAAGCAATTTGTCCTGAAAAAGGGCACAAACCCAAACAAGGCCAAAAGAGTTGTTCTATGAGATTTGATATATGGATGATAGGGAAGGCTTCCTTTCCACTTGGATGTATTTTAACAGGATAGAAACCTGGAGCTGCCAGCAGGGATGTGCCCAATATATGAAATGAGTGTATTTAAGAAACAGAATAGAGGCCAGGTACGGTGGCTCACACTTGTAATCCCAGAATGTTGGGTGGCCAAGGCGGGTGGATCACCTGAGGTCAGGAGTTCAAGACCAGCCTGGCCAACATGGCAAAACCCCATCTCTACTAAACATACCAAAAAAATTTAGCAGGGTGTGGTGGGGCGCGCCTGTAGTTACTATTGCTTGGGAGGCTGAGGCATGAGAATTGCTTGAACCTGGGAGGTGGAGGTTGCAGTGAGCCAAGATCACACCACTGCACTCTAGCCTGGGCAACAGAGTAAGACTGTATCTCAAAAAAAAAAAAAAAAAAAGAAACCGAATGGAGACATGAGACAAGACATTCCTGTTGACATGTTTGGATGTCCCATATCTCACTGCTGAAATCTGTTCCCTCCATAGACTTCCCATTACATATGGTAACATAACTCCTTTTGAACTTGAGTTAGTTTCAGTCAAGTTTCTGTCATTTGCAACTGAAATAACAGGTGTGTGCTGAGTCTTCAAGACCCTATATTCAACAAATTCTCTCTTCAGCTTCTTTCTGCTCACCATCGCTTTAGGGGATCAGATTTGTTTTCAGTTGGCCAAGGAACAAGAAAACTTGCTGTTCTCAATTTCTTCTGTATACATGAGCTGATACGCAAATACCTTCCCTCCCACTTAACCAAGAAAGAAATGATCGCCTTTCCTATCAACTCCTACGATAGTCACTAGATATTTTGAATGGGTGGGGGTAGAAGTTGCTGGATCCATGTGCCCAATCTCTGCAAGAGCTCAGGATTGTCCTGCTCTAGTACCCTCCTCATAAAATTATTTCAGTTTCTTAGCCTTTTCTTTTTCTTGCATAGCTCCAGTTCTTCTCCAAAAGTCAGCTCCCAGAGAATACAGTTCCTACACACCAAGCAGGGCTGAACTATGGGAGTGATGCCTCCCCTGATTATCCTTGTGAAGGATAAGTAGAAGTGAGGCAAAGGGCAGGTGTAGGAAAGAGTGTTCCATCAGGAAGTGTGAAGCCGAAGAGTGACATGATTAGATGTGTATTTTAGAAAGGAGGACAACAGCTTGTAGGGGAGCTTGGCTGGTGGCAAAGCCACTGGGGCATTAATCTTCTTAATCATCTTGACTCCTTTGGCTTTCAAGACACTCCTCTTTTGATTTTCCTCACTCTATTTTGACCATTTCTTCTCAAACCCTTTTGTGGTCTCCTTCTGCTCTACTCATTCCCTAAACGTGGACGCATCTGAGCCTTCCTGGACTGGCCCCATCTGTTTCTCCAGTGTCATTTTCTCTCATGTTGCATTTTATTATCCATTCTTTAGCAATAAGAAACACACCACACCACACTATATGGCTTCATGCTTTGAGGTTTGTGTTCATTCTGTCTCCTCTGACCTGAAACTTCCTTTCTAACTTCCTTGCCTTGCTTATCACTTTGATTGTGATTCTGGGCTCAGTCATCAGCCACATACCATCCTCTGTGGTATATCCAGGCCAAACAACATGTAATTCTCTATGCTTCCATAGAACCTTGTGCAAATCACTTTATATTGAAAGTATCTGGCTGGGCGTGGTGGCTCACCCCTGTAATCTCAGCACTTTGGGAGGCTGAGGTGGGCGGATCAGTTTAGATCAGGAGTTCAAGACCAGCCTGGCCAACGTGGTGAGACCCTGTCTCTACTAAAAATACAAAAAAAAAAAAAAAAAAAAAAATTAGCCAGGCATGATGGCACATGCCTATAATTCCAGATACTCAGGAGGCTGAGGTACAAGAATTGCTTGAGCCTGGGAGGCAGAGATTGCAGTGAGTTGAGATTGCAGCACAGTGCTCTAGCCTGGGCAACAAAGCAAGACCCTGTCTCAAACAAACAACAACAAACAAACAAAACAACAAGAAGTTATCTGTTTTATATTTGTCTCCCTCACTAATCTTTAATCTTTTCCTTTTTTTTTTTTTTTTTTTTTTTTGAGACGCAGTTTCGCTCTTGTTGCCCAAGCTGGAGTGCAATGGTGTGATCTCAGCTCACTGCAACCTCCATCTCCTGGGTTCAAGCAATTCTCCTGCCTCAGCCTCCCGAGTAGCTGAGATTACAGGCATGCGCCACCCTGTCCAGCTAATTTTTTGTATTTTTAGTAGAAATGGGGTTTCATCATTTTAGGCAGGCTGGTCTTGAACTCCTGACCTCAGGTGATCTGCCCGCCTCAGCCTCCCAAAGTGCTGGGATTACAGGTGTGAGCCACGGTGGCCGGCCTCCCTCACTAATCTTTAAGAGTTTTAAGGGCAAAGATTATGTCTTAATCATCTTTGAATTCCTGGTGCCCAGGAAAGCATGTGGCACACTGAATGCACCAAAAATTTTCCTGCTAACCTGAGCCTAACTACACTGATAATAAACTTATGCTTTTTTCAAAAGAAGAACAGTTAGAATTAAAATGTTTTCATCTCATATCACTTTTAAGGTACTTTAAGACTTTAAACAATATAGAATAAATTATTATCATTTCTATTATTTCAAAATGTGAGAGAAGTAAATACAAAATGACCTGACATGAAAAGTATTAAAAACAGTTCTGCTAAAATTATATGGAAGAAAAAGAGTAATGAATTGTGATCTTCTAATAATATCAGTTCCCCATTCTATTTTTTTTTTTACTAATTTATATATCATACCATTTGATAGATTTCATTTTCTTCCCAGGTCAGACATTCCTGTGATGCCAGACAGCTATACAGTTTTCAAAAATAGCAAGATGTTTGTCCTTCTTCCAAGCACCACTAGAAAACAGACCGCTCCTTAAGCTACCAGGCAAATACTCTTTGATTCCAAGGAATTTACAATGGAGGGCATATTATCAGTTTCTGTTGGCACCATAATTCTGCACAACAACGAACTGAACCTCAGTGTGGCAAATAAAAATACACATATTTAAGTTCATGAATCTGCAGAGTTCAGCTGATCTGGGCAGGCTTGACTGACCTCACTCAAGGCTTGCACACCTGTCTGGTCAATCTAGAGTGGCTTCAGTTGGAATGACTAGGATGACTTGGCTTTGCTCTGTATGTTTTTCATCTCCAGCAGGCTAGCTGGAGTATGTTTACCAGTTCAGGTGTTTTTCCAGCTTATTTTGTGTCACATTTGCTAATATCATATTAGCAAAAATAAATCACAAGGGTGACACCCCAGAGTCAGAGTGGGAGAGCATGGATAAAGGTGGGGACACAGGGAGGGTTGAAGAATTAGGAAGATTTTTTCAAATTACCATAACATGTTTAATTTTTTCATTTGTCAACTAATAATTCATTCAAGGGAGTCAGATATCCTTGGCTAACATTGATCATATCAACTACTTTGGCTTGACTTTCTGCTAGGAAAAAAAATAACCGCCAGCATTTATGTTATTATTTAAAAAAAAAAAAAGACCTGGCTTTGACAAAATACCAGTAATGTATGATTTTTATTAAATATTGTCAATCAACTATTCTTGCCTGAATTTTAAAAAGCACTAGTGGCATCAGTGGTCCCTTGAGAAGGCTCCCAGACCACCAGTGTTGTTCCCAGAGCACACTTTGGGAACCCCAGATTAAAATAGATGTTGTTGGTCCCTTTGAATGTGTTTTCATACAGATTAATCTTTGCTTTATGCAAACAACAAAATCTCCTGGAAATATTATTAAATATTGATGGCCCTGCTCAAAATGAAGATTACAAAAGCTGAATCAGATTGGCATCACTCTTCAAAGTAATTTCTTAAAAGCATCATAAAATGGAATGAATTATAAACAAAAATGACTAAACACATCATATCATTCACATTGTATTCATATCCACAAAATGGGAAAGGCCTTCAGGCTTTTCTCTGTTATCTTTACCTACAGCTTGTGCTCTTTTCTTACACATGCTTATGTTTCTTGTATTCTTTCATCTGATCACTTTCTATTGATCATGACAGTAAAAGTACTTTGTTTCCACAGTGATATTTGACATGTTACAGATTACTGAGAACTCTAAGGGGTAAGAAAAAAGCTTGGGTCTGCTTAGGATGCAACATAATAATATTTTGTAGACTTCCAATTGTTTTTAGCTACTGCAGTAACAGCTTTTTAATTGAAATTTAACTTATTTTGTCAGAAGATTGCCTTGTAATACCAGATGTCAATGAACTTTTAAAAATTAAACCTCAAGCCAGGTATATACCTAAAAGAAAGGAAATCAACACATCAAAAAGATATCTGGTCTGCCATGTTTACTGCAGCACTATTCACAATAACCAAATTTAGATGCAATCTAAGTGTCCATCGACAGATAAATGGATAAAGAAAATGTGGTACATATACACAACAGAGTACTATTCAGCCATAAAAAACAATTTGCAACAACATAGATGGAACTGGAGGACATTATTTTCAGTGAAATAAGCCAGGCACAGAAAGACAGACTTTGCATGTTCTCACTTATTTGTGGGAGATAAAAATTAAAACAAAAAAACTCATGAAGATAGAGTAGAATGATGGTTACCAGAGGCTAGGAAGGGTAGTAGGGGCGGGGGGAGTGGGAAACGGGGATTTTTAGTGGGTACAAAAGTATAGTTAGATAAAATGAATAAGATCTAGTATTTGATAGCACAACAGGGTGACTACAGTCAGCAATAGTTGACTGTACATTTAAAAATAACTAAGAGTATAATTGGAATGTTTGTAACATAAATGATAAATGCTCAATGGGGCGGATACCCCATGTACCCTGATGTGATTATTATTCATTGTATGCTTGTACCAAAATATCTTATGTACCCCATAAATATATACACATAAATATTAAAAATTTTAAAAAATTAAACCTCAAATCAAATGTGAAGTTAATTTGGCTTGGGAGAACAAGTTTTAAATTCGAAACTATTCTGTTCATTTTAATATAACTTGTGTAAACCAGAAAGTCTATGAGATAGGTCTCAATCAATTTAGAGGTTTATTTCACCAATGTTAAGGACCATGGCCTGTGACACAGCCTCGGGCAGTCCTGAGAACATGTGCCCAAGGTGGTCGGGCTACAGCTTGATTTTATACATTTTAGAGAAATGGAAGTTACAGGCAAAGACATATATCAATACATGTAAGGTATACATTGGTTTGGCCCATCTCAAAGCAGCGTGGGGGTGGGCTTCCAGGTCAAAGATGAATTCAAAGATTTTTCACATTTTCAATTAGTTGAAAGAGTTAATCTCTGCCTGAAGTTGTGAAGCCAGCTTGAGTTAAGGTAAGCGGAGGTGTTGTGGCAGCCAAGGTTCTCGTTATGTAGATAAAGCCTCTGGGTAGCTGCCTTCAAAGAATAGATGTGAATGTCTCTTATCAGATCTTAAAAGATGTCAGACTCTCTGGAAAAGACCTAGTAAGGGGCCAGGCACAGTGGCTCACGCCTGTAATCCCAGGACTTTGGGAGGCTGAGGTGGGTGGATTGCCTGAGGTCAGGAGTTCGAGACCAGCCTGACCAATATGGTGAAACTCTGTCTCTACTAAAAATACAAAAATTAGCTAGGCATGGTGGCATACACCTGTAGTCCCAGCTACTCGAGAGGATGAGGCAGGAGAATTGCTTGAACCCAGGAGGTGGAGGTTGCAGTGAGCCGAGATCATGCCACTGCACTCCGGCCTGGGTGACAGAGTGACACTCCGACACTCCATCTCAAAAAAAAAAAATATCTAGTAAGGGAAAGAGATTCTCTATAGAATGTAAGTTTTCCCCAACAAGAGACAGCTTTGCGAGGCCATTTCAAAATATGTCAAATAAATATATTTTGGGGTAACATATTTTTATTTCTTTCAGGTCCCACTATGTGTCACGTGATGTTATTCCAGAGTCAGGTTGGAATTTTCTTATTGCTACAGTATATTTTACCAGTCTTAAGATCTCCGTTTTAATGTTAATGCTGGTCAGTTGTGTCTAACCTCCAAGGGGAGGAAGGTATAATGAGGCATATCCAACCGCCCACCCCTTCTCATCAGGGCCTGAACTCATTTTTCAGGGTTTTTTTGAGATTACCTTGGCCAAGACAGAGGTCCATTCCTTTCGGGGGTGGGTGGGTGATGGTGGTGCTTAGAATTTTATTTTTGGTTTTTGTATAGTCTCTTCTCACACTGCTAGAAAGAACCACCTGAGGCTGGGTAACTTATAAAGAAAAGAGGTTTCATTAGCTCACAGTTCCACAGGCTGTACAGGAGGTATGGCTCCAGAGGCCTCAGGAAACTTACAATCATGGTGGAAGAGGAAACAAGCACGT
Source organism: Pongo pygmaeus (assembly GCF_028885625.2). NCBI lineage: Eukaryota > Metazoa > Chordata > Mammalia > Primates > Hominidae > Pongo > Pongo pygmaeus. The sequence continues at coordinate 86,863,387 of NC_072378.2, forward strand.
CTTACCATGGCGCAGGAGAGAGAAAGAAAGAGAGTGTGAAGGGGGAAGTGCTACACTCTTATAAACAAACAGATCTTCTGAGAACTCCATCATGGGAATGGCAAGGGGGAAGTCTGCCCCATGATTCAGTGACCTCTCACCAGGCCCCTCCTTCAACACAAGGGGACTATTATTCCATATGAGATTTGGGTGGGGACACAGAGCCAAACCATATCAGTTTTCACGTGTATCCCAACAAACTTAAACATCAGCAAAGTATGTGCAAACCAGCATCCCTATATCTATTCTTGTCTCAACTGCACCTGCATACATCCTGCATGTCGGACTCTCAAGGCCCTAACGTAATGGCAGAGTATTAACTCTACGCTTAAATGACTGTTCCCCTGAAGTAGGGGTAGGAGGAGATCAGATCTAGCTTTCTTTCCCAAATCAGAATGCTTTCCACTTTCATGAAATAAACATACTTCTAGGAGATGTCTTCTTTTATTTATACAAACATACACACCGAACTGGAAGGTAATTTGAAGTTGGGAGGTGGAAAACTAAAGGTCAAAAAGGGAAGAAAGCAAAAACGTCCCTTGCACACTCCAGCCCGCAGACCCCAAGGACGGGCGCGAGGTCCTCAGAGCCGTAAGGGCTAGCGCTGGGTGGGTCCCCGCAGCCCCGCGCCGCTGCGCCGCAGCCTCCGGAAGACAGGGGACGCTGTGGCGCCGGGCCGGGCGCGCTCCGCCGCTCTCTCTAGCAGGCGGGGCGGTGAAGCGGGGCGGGGCGTCTCGGGCGCGGAGAGGAGGTGACCCCGCGAAAGGTAAGCGGCGGCTTCGGTGGTGTTGAGTGGCTGGGCGCCGGCCTAGAGGGGACGGTGCGGCCGCACCATCACGCTCCAGTCTCTGTCCTTCCCGGCTGCCCTGCCGGCCTCTCTCCCAGGGAGGGAGCGTCCTCTCGGGCAGCCGAAATCTTTGCCTCTCCATGGACTCCCTGTACCCGCACCCCAAGTCTTGGTGGAGCTCTCTGGCCCCACAGAGCCCATTTCCCGTACTCACCTTGCGGGCTCCGGACAGTCTGTTCGGTGCTTCATCCATGGACACCCCCACCCCGAGAACTCTCTCGTTTCCTGCAGTTTCTTAGTGTCCTGGCTCACCAGACTCATAGGGGAACATGGTGGTGTTTTCAGGAGACGCCGCTTTTCTTTTGTCATAGTGCGGACACTCGTGCTTTTTCAGCCCTGCAACACAATGTGTAGAACTTAACTGAATGAAGTTTCTTTTGGAGGCTTCCAATGCGTCTGTCTTTGAGTAAGCCTTCCGCCGCGAACAGTAGTCCATGACATTGGGGGAAGCTGGATAAGACTCAGATTGTCAGTCCTCAGGCTGTTGCCAGCAAAGCCTTTCCCCTTTTTTCAGGGACAGTACTACATCCAAGAGGTGGAAAGATACTTTTGCTTTGTTTTGTTTTGTTTTTAGACAGTTTCGCTCTGTCGCCCAGGCTGGAATGCAGTGGCGCGATCTCGGCTCACCGCAACCTTCACCTCCTGGGTTCAGGCGATTCTCCTGCCTCAGGCTCCCGAGGAGCTGGGATTACAGGCCTGCGCCACCACACCCGGCTAATTTTTGTATTTTTAGTAGAGACGGAGTTTCACCATATTGGCCACGCTGGTTTCAAACTCCTGACCTCAAGTGATCCTGACCTCAAGCGATGCACCCGCTTCGGCCTCCCAGAGTGCTGGGATTACAGGCGTGAGGCATCCCGCCCGGCAGGAAAGATACTTTTTTAGAAAGTATATTTTACCTTGAAAACAACATATATATAATCAATTTTTAAAACTTAAGTGATTATAATTTTGTTTCTTAAATATTGTAATATACATGCAAAGGCCTTTTATCAATTTAAGAGTAAGATGGGGTGAGGTGGTGAAATACTGGTGGGCTGGAAATTGGGAGACCTAGATGATCGCACCCTCCTGGTAAAGACATCTCCTTGGGTCTGGGTTTCTCAGAAAGGGGTTTAGAAGGGGGAGTTAGACTAAATGGTGAGTATGAAAGTAGCTACCATTCATTGAACATCTGCATCCTTTAAAATGTGTTATCTTAATTAATGCACACATTTAGTACCTATCTATGCAATAGATAGTATTGCCCCTTTTATAAAGGTGGAAACTGAGAATCAGAGTTGTCACTTAAAGACACACAGCTTTTAAGTAGCAAAGTGAGAATTTGAGGTTATGCTACGTTTCCCCGCAAGCCATGAAGTTCTCTGATTCTATCCCAAACTTGTTTAAACTAATTTAAATTATTTTTAAGGTTTTCTGCCCCAAACTTCAAGTTAGTTTCTTAAGTATTAAGATAATGTGGCATGTAAAACTATAAAAAAGTGTATTATACTTTCATGAAAATATTTTGCCCATTTTATAATTCTCTGTCTTTTAAAGGAAAGGCTTTCATTATTAATAAGGTTCCTGCTCGTTAACATTTTATGATTCTGGTCATTTTGTTTTGTCTTCTTAACACTTAATTTGAAGATTAAGTGTTTCCCTTAAAGTAATTCTTATATTCTTTATATCTTAGTCTAATTTGCATGTACAATATATTAATAGGTAGTCATGTATTCTGGAATAATTCCCTGAGCAAGAATTTTACTAAAGGAGGGAAAATCATTCAAAAATGACTAGTCCTGACTCTTGGTGTAGGACCATCTGTACAGCCTCTCACATTGTGTGTTATTAATTTCAGGGGCTTACTATTCTTACGCTTTGAGATGTAAATGATTCTCATGGAGTTGGGTAAACGGGCAGCCCTTTATCTTTGCTTCTTCCTTTTTCCATTGCACGCTTCCGTCACAGGAGGATGGACAGAAGAAAAAGGTAAAGAACATTTTACCAGGGAGAAACGAATGAAGTAAATACCCCTTAGTTTAGACCTTTTTTACAGGCAGCTGTGAAATGTTCTACTCTCCTCCATTTTTTTAAAGAAAAGATAAATAACAGTTTCTTAATCATGCATAGAAAAGGGAACAAGAAGTGGGTGATGGAAAAATGAAGAAGAAATAAGAGTGGCGCAGATTGCACAGCCAGGCATGCCTGATTAATTATTTTGCAGGTAGGCCCGCACACAAATTAATCACAAAATTACTTAGCCAAGAGCAGTGTAATGCCAGGTTCCCAGCATCCCTGCTAATATGTGTGTATGTATGTTTTATGTCATTACTGTTTTAACACAGTAAATGAGGTTTTTAAATCCAGCTTAAAAATAAATAGATCTTCAAAGTGATAACTGGAGATTGGTCAATATCATATGTAAGTAAATGAGTGACAGCTGCAGTGGAAACAGAAAGTAAGAGAAGAAGGTGGAGAAACTAGTGGGAAGACTAAGAAAGTTCTGATGGAAGTGTGCTAGATATTAACTGGTTTTGTCTTAGGTGAGTGGTAATGTCAGAGTAAGTTATTGCCATGCCTTGACCTTATGATTAGTTCCGCAGCTTTTAAAATTGGAACTTGTATTAGTTTTGTACTTGAAAATAGCTAGTCAACTTAAACTTCAGGATTAAAAGTTTACTTGGTAAAATACAGATTTGTTTTCCCCAAAACAATTTACACATCTGTGAAGAAATGACTAAGGTTTTGCATTGTACCTGTTTTATTTATTCAACTGGCACATCTTGAATTTATTCTTCGGCCATACTTGTACAGCTCTGTGGGCTGGCATGTGAACAAATACAGAAGAATTTTCTCATATGTAGAAAAGGTTTTTTTTTTGTTTTTGTTGTTGTTTTTAAAATAGTTATATATAACAAATTCTTGGCTGCTAAGACCCTTTCTGGTCTCAGTAATCTGAATTTTTTTTAACAAAGTATAGATGGTTGTTAAAAAGTGTTAGTTTGATCGATGGTGTAAATAAGTTCATGCAATTTTGGGAGAACTGTTGTATCATCAGTGACTGTGGCTCATAAAGGAGAAGCAGCAATAAAACTGAGCTGTTTTGCATGGTACTGGTACCAAAACAGAGATATAGATCAATGGAACAGAACAGAGCCCTCAGAAATAATGCCACATATCTACAACTATCTGATCTTTGACAAACCTGACAAAAACAAGAAATGGGGAAAGGATTCCCTATTTAATAAATGGTGCTGGGAAAACTGGCTAGCCATATGTAGAAAGCTGAAACTGGATCCCTTCCTTACACCTTATACAAAAATCAATTCAAGATGGATTAAAGACTTAAACGTTAGGCCTAAAACCATAAAAACCCTAGAAGAAAACCTAGGCATTACCATTCAGGACATAGGCGTGGGCAAGGACTTCATGTCTAAAACACCAAAAGCAATGGCAACAAAAGCCAAAATTGACAAATGGGATCTAATTAAACTCAAGAGCTTCTGCACAGCAAAAGAAACTACCATCAGAGTGAACAGGCAACCTACAAAATGGGAGAAAATTTTCTCAACCTACTCATCTGACAAAGGGCTAATATCCAGAATCTACAATGAACTCGAACAAATTTACAAGAAAAAAACAAACAACCCCATCAAAAAGTGGGCAAAGGATATGAACAGACACTTCTCAAAAGAAGACATTTATGCAGCCAACAGACACATGAAAAAATGCTCATCATCACTGGCCATCAGAGAAATGCAAATCAAAACCACAATGAGATACCATCTCACACCAGTTAGAATGGTGATCATTAAAAAGTCAGGAAACAACAGGTGCTGGAGAGGATGTGGAGAAATAGGAACACTTTTACACTGTTGGTGGGACTGTAAACTAGTTCAACCATTGTGGAAGTCAATGTGGTGATTCCTCAGGGATCTAGAACTAGAAATACCATTTGACCCAGCCATCCTATTACTGGATATATACCCAAAGGACTATAAATCATGCTGCTGTAAGGACACATGCACACGTATGTTTATTGCGGCACTATTCACAATAGCAAAGACTTGGAACCAACCCAAATGTCCAACAATGATAGAGTGCATTAAGAAAATGTGGCACATATACACCATGGAATACTATGCAGCCATAAAAAAGGATGAGTTCATGTCCTTTGTAGGGACATGGATGAAATTGGAAATCATCATTCTCAGTAAACTATCGCAAGGACAAAAAACCAAACACCGCATGTTCTCACTCATAGATGGAAGTTGAACAGTGAGAACACATGGACACAGGAAGGGGAACATCACACTCTGGGGACTGTTGTGGGGTGGGGGGAGGGGGGAGGGATAGTGTTAGGAGATATACCTAATGCTAAATGACGAGTTAATGGGTGCAGCACACCAGCATGGCACATGTATACATATGTAACTAACCTACACATTGTGCACATGTACCCTAAAACTTAAAGTATAATAATAAAAAAATAAAAATAATAAAAACTGATCTGTTTTATCCCACTTCTAATAAAAGAATGATAAATAATAGAAAATGTTACTCTCATACTTTCCAGAAAGTCAATAACAGTGGAAATTGTGGTATATTAAATCTTTTAAAATATACATGTGAGTTTCCAGTCAAAATATTATTTGTCATTTCTAGCAAAGAGTTTAATAAACAGTGAATTATTAAGGTGAATGTGAGTGTCTGGGAGTTGCAGTATTAACAAATACTACCCTGATTCATTATAAAGGAAATATAGGTTCTGCTAAGGAAAAAAGGAGATAAGCAATCTTACAACTAAAATTAAGTCATCACAATTAGCATTAGAACGCTATATAACTATATAGTTTTTTACAGACATATTTCATATAGGTTGAATTTCATAACACTCAGCATCAGTGCATCCATTTAATTTTAAAATAGTGACATTTTTGTTAGCTGTAACTAGTCTCTCTCTTTCTCTTTCTCCCCCCTCCTCCCCCCATATGTATATATAAATGACAGCAGATCCCTTGTGAATAGATTAATGCCCTCCCTGAGGGGATGATTAACTCACTCCACACCTGAAGTCCAAAATTGTATACAGTATATAATTTTATATACCCCAGGAGTAGAGTAATAATATATCATGTAAATTGTATGTTACAATACATTATTGTTTAATATATAATTATGTTAATAAATTACACATGTTATAATTAATATATAATTATATGTAACATAATTTTTTATAATTTTGGACATCAGGTGTGGAGTGAGTTCATCATCCTCAATTCCTGGCACATTATCATCCACACAAAGTGTATGTAATAAACTGTGTTCTGAGGACCCTTCTGTGCTCTGCAATATGAACTTCTATACCCATCTTTTCCATTACCTTGTTTTTCTTCCCAATGAACATCTGTTTTCTATAGGCTATCTTTGTTTTAAATACACACAGCTGTTTTCCAATAATAAACGGAAAAATGCTGTTTATGTCAGTTTCTGGTTACAACGACTTTTACCTTTGTATATTTGCTTTTTCAGGCCTTTGTAGTATTTTTATCTAATGCCTCAGTTTCATCTAGTGGCACACTCTGAGGCTGAGATTCAGCCCTAATAACATGGCCATGGGCTAACTATTTTCTTCCTAATCTTCCTTATAGGTTTGGCTGTTGACAGACTATAATACTGCTTCCACTTTAATGATGGCTTCATTTTGCATTTTCTTTTGCTATCTTAGCCCATTTGTGTTGCTATAAAGGAATACTGAGGCTGGGCAATTTATGAAGAAAAGAAGTTTATTTGGTTCATGGTTCTGCAGGCTGTACAGGAAGCATGGTGTCAGCCTCTGTTTCTGGTGAGGGGCTCAGGTTGCCTCCACTCATGGTGGAAGGTGATGGTGATCTGGCATGTGCAGAAATCACATGGTAAGAGAGGAAGCAAGAAAGAGAGGGGAGGTACTAGGCTTTTTTTAACAACCAGCTCTCCAGGAGAATAACAGAGTGAGAACTCACTTGCTCCCCACCCTCCCCCAGGGAGGGTATTAATCTATTCATGAGGGATCCACCCCCATGACCCAAACACCTCCCACTAGGCCTCACCTCCGACATTGGAAATCAGATTTCAACATGAGGTTTGGGAGACAAATATCCAAACTATAGCACCCACATTTATAGTCAAACAAGTTTTTAGCACAGGGAGAAACATCACTGACACCTGTTATAGGCACCTGGTGGCCAACATTTGTTACTTAAATTCTAAATACCTTTATAAACACCATCATGGCTAAGAGAAGAAAAATGAAACACCAGCAGTGCTCATTAGAAGAAAAAAATGTTGGTAGTGGAAGCAGTAGATTGCTGCCACAACAAAGGAGAAATAGCAAAGGAATTTAACACCACTACCCCAACATTGTTCACATTTTTGAAAGATTGAACCAAGATTGGAGAGAAAGTTTAAAAAGGGATTCTGGGACTAAAGCAAAAGTGAATGTGAGGTCCTTTTTATCACTGTTTTTGCATGATATCAGGTTCGTGCAAGAAATGGGCATGTAACTGCTGTAGAAAGCATTGGATTTTTGCCAACGTTAGGAATTGCGTTAGTCTCTTCTTGCATCACTATAAAGAAATACCTGATGCTGGGTAGTTTATAAAGCAAAGAGGTTTAATTGGCTCACGGTTCAGCAGGCCGTACAGAAAGCATGGTACCAGCATCTGCCCCTGGTGAGGGCTTCAGGAAGCTTTCAGTTGTGGTGGAAGATTAAGTGGGAGCAGGCACGTCACATGGTGAGACAGGCAGCAAGAGGGAGGGGAAGAAGTGTCACACGTAAACAACCAGATCTCACATGAACTCATAGAGTAAGAACTCGCTCATTACCACAAGGATGGCACCAAGCCATTGATGAGGGATCTGCTCCCGTGATCCAAATGCCTCCCACCAGGCTCCACCTTCAACACTGGGGATTACAATTCAACTTGAGATTTAGAGGGGACAAACATCCAGAGCTTATCAGGCATGGTGAGTTTCAAGCAAGTGTGGGCTGCCTGAACAAACTTTGGGCATATTCTGGAATTGTTTCACAAGTTGCCTGTAGTGAAGAAAACACTTTCAGTAGAGAAAGTTATTAACTTACATGCAGGAGAAATTTAAAAACAAAAACAAGAATTGCTGGTTACAGCTTCAATGGCTTGTTTGTTTGTTCGTTTGTTTTTGGATACGGGGTCTAGCTGTGTTGCCCAGGCTGGTCTCAGACTCCTGGGTTCAAGCAGTCCTACTACCTCTTCCTCCCAAAATAGTGGGATTACAGGTGTGAGCCACCCCGCCCAGCCTGAATGGTGTTTTAAATGCTGATGAAACAGGTGTTCTTGTTACCTTAGCATATGCTTCATGCCAAAGGTAGACTCTGCAAAGGAAATAAACAGATTGATGATTGGTGTATGCTACTGTAATGCATTCTGGAACAATTGTCTTTGGCAAGTCAGCTAACTCTCAGTGCTTCAGAAATGTTCCCCCTTGATTACCAAGCCAATACACATGCCTGAATAATGAGAAATGTGTTACTGAATGGCTGTTAAAGATTGACAAGGGAATGCAAGGAGCAATACACAGTATGCTCTTGCCGATAGACAGTTGCTCTGCCCACAACATACTCCCACACTTGGATCATGTAGGGGTTGAGTTTTTCCCATTGAACTACACAGCCATTCTGCAGCCATTGGATCAGGGTACAGTTGGCACAATGAAAGCTCACTTCTGAAAGCAGTTGTTGGAACAACTCTTTCTAAATGTAGAGCATGAAGAAAAAAATGGAGAAAAGCAACATGAATAAGCCATTGACATGATTGCAGGGACTTGGTGATCTATAAAGTTATCTGTAATCATGAAATGTTAGCGAAACACAGTTATGATTCCTGTGGAATCGCCTGAGGTCTTCCTGTAAGAAGACTGCAACCAAATGTGGTATTTGAACCAATTTAGCACTCAACTGCTACTGTCGTTGATGTCTCAAACCAGTTTGATTTTGAAAACTGTGTGGCTACAGATAGCAATTTAACTATTTCCCAAGTTAGCAAATCCTGAAGTTGCTACAGGAGTGCTAACTGAAGTAAAAATTGAACAAGAAAGCCACGGTGGTAACGATGAAGAAGGCAACAATGATAATCATGATATGCATGAGGAATAAGTGATGGAACCAGCAACAGTGAACATTTCTGAAGCCTTTGCAAGTGTAGAAAGTGCTTAGAACATTCCTTTTTCTTCAAGCAGATGTTCCTCTTGAGGTGCGTACCCAATTAAGTGATACAGATGAACATTCAGTGACTACTGCAACACAAAGTATTTTGAAAAGCCAAGCTCCTAGTTTTCTCCTTAACTACGAAGTTGCGAAAATATTGATTTTATAAAGTCTATAAAATAGTAAGCTTAATGAATACTTATACTGGCCAGGTATGGTGGCTCATGCCTGTAATCCCAGCACTTTGGGAGGCAGAGGCAGGTTTGCTTTGTTCAGAAGTTTGAGACCAGCCTGGGCAACATGGCGAGACCCTGCCCCTACCAAAAAAAAAAAAAAAAAAAAAAAAGTCAGGTGTGGTGCATGCCTGTAGTCCTAGCTACCTGGGAGGTTGAGGTGGGAGGATCACTTGAGCCTAGGTGTTTGAGGCTGCAGACTGCAGTGAGCTGTGATCACACCACTGCACGTGCATTCCAGTCTAGGCAATTGAGTAAGACTCTGTCTCAAAAAAAAAAAAAAGCCCCAATGTGTGTTTAAATATGAATGTTTGGCTCTTAACTTTTATTTTATAACATTTACTGTACAGTGATTGCAGCATTTCCCCCAAATAATTTTATTATATTGTCATTTATGTCCATCTTTGGAAGCTTTCTTTCTCTACCTCCCCTCTTTCAACCCTCACCTCCCATCCCAGCATTAGATGGCAGAGATGATAAAATAAGCTTTTGCCTAATAATACCTAGAAGAGAAAAATACTCCCAAAGTGCTGACATTTCAGCTAGGAAAACAAGAAGACAAAAGACACACTTGGATTTAATAGGATAGATTTAGAGTAGCTAAGATAAAAAAGGATATTCAGATTAAGGAGATAGCAGGGCATATCCTACCCAGAAAGTTGCTGATTGACAATGGAGGAGTAAGTACAAACAGTTCCTTATCCTTACTGCTTGGGAAAATGAGTTCGTGTGTGGGCTAGTGGAGGAAGACAGAGGAGCAGTGGGGGAAACTGGCCAGGAGTGAATCTGTAGGAGAAGATAATGAGCAAAGGAATGCTGGTCCTTCTCTCAGGTTGGTGTTCTGGAGGGGCTGTTGAAAGGTGAGGAGGAGTGAAAGCAAGGAACTAAAGAAAGGAACAGATAACCTACTGGCCTCACCTACTTTTAGTCCTGGTTGCATATGATACAACGTGACTCAGACCAACAAACAATTCTCCAGTCTTCTATAAAAGTAGGAAAACAACCTTTGCCCACCACTTTTATTTTGAGATGAAAGTTAAAATAATGAACAAAATTACTAAATTAAAGTTAAAGCACCATTTACAAAGTGCATTATACAAAGTAATAAGATAACTGACAATGACATTTGGTATGTATCTGGGTTGGAATTCAAAGAAAGAATTTAAGAATTACTTTTTAAAGAAATTTATCAGAGAAGCACAATTATGAAGGGAAAAAAATATTATTTTGTTTTTAGATAATAAATCATCATTGATCAAGATGTCTTCAGCACCTGAGCCTCCAACATTCAAAAAGGAACCACCCAAAGAGAAAGACTTTCAAAGCCCAGGGCTCAGAGGGGTGCGCACAACAACCTTATTTCGTGCCGTGAATCCAGAGCTCTTCATTAAACCTGTAAGAAATACATCCAGGATAAGACTTTATGTTTAATCCAACCAGACTGTCAGAAAGTTCTAATTTTCTTGTAATTGATTTTATCATGGAAATTTTGTGTTGACAAGTAGGACCTCTCTGTGAATAAAAGCAGGTGGAAGGACGATTGTAAATGCTGTTTCACATATAAATACACATATAAAAGTAAATATTTTAAGGGCATTTGAGAGTTATAATGAAAAATGGTTTCCCTTTAATGGATTGGCTTCTCAAACTATCTAAAGTACTATTTTAATAGTTGCATTAATTTGAAGACAACTTTTGTTGTTTGATCAGGTACTATTAGGTAAATAAGACCTTCCATTTAAGCAAGGAAACCACAATGAAAATCTGACTGTTCTTAACATACTGCAATTCTAGCCTGTAGGTAATATTTTTATCTAAGCAATATTACAGATACTTTGTGAAAAATTCCAAAACATTTGATTTGATGATATTCATTTATTTATTAGAGGTTCTGTCACCTAGGCTGTAGTGCAGTGGTACAGTCATAGCTCACTGCAGCTTCAAACCCCTGGGCTCAAGGGATCCTCGCACCTCAGCCTTCTGAGTGGCTGGGACTACAGGTGCACACTTTCATGCCTGGCTCATTTTTAAAATTTTTTGTAGAGATGGTGTGTCAGTATATTGCCCAAACTGGTTTTGAACTCCTGGCCTTAAGCAATTCTCCCACCTCAGCCTCCGAAATTGTTGGGATTACAGGCATGAACCACCATGCCTGGCTGAGTTTATTTTTGAATAAATGTAGATTCTATTTTAAAATAAATGTAAAATCAAATTAAAATAAAATATGATAAATATTTAAGTGTGTTGAATCTGATTAGAATTTTAGTAACATAGTTACCAATGTAAACTGTCTTAAAGTTAAATAGATCAACTTAATCAGATCATTAAATCAAGGTAAAATATTTTAAAAGCTTTGAACTAATGTGTTCTTTTAATTGCTAAAAGCATTTCAAGAATTGTAAATTTAAACTGCTCTGAGTCTGTGTCCTTTCTTAGGTGTTCATCTAAGTGAAAAAGTTTGACCCTTATTTTGAAATAGAAATGTCACCTAAAGGAAGAAATTGAGGCAAATTAATATAGGTAGGGAGTTTATTTGGGCCAAGGTTGAGGACTGCAGTCTGGGAAACACTTCGGAGTAACCCTGGGAAGCACTCTGGAGAGCAAAGGAGAGGCTGGAGTTTTTAAGACAAAAGATGAGTCAGGAGAGGGGGCAAGTACAAAAGTTGCTTTTCAGTAATTTTCATTGGTTTGCAGAAATGACATTGATTAGTAATTGTACATTGTTGAACTACAGAGTATGAGTTATAATGTCTAGTGGATGGCATTGTAAGGTTAATATATAGCTATTGGTGGTGTCAGTCCAGAGCCCACATAGCAAGGGCTTCAAAATTATTACTTAGCTCAAGACATGACTACTATCTCATTCCAGTGCCTCTCTGGGCCTGATAATTTAAAGGGGGCTCACATTTCTCAGTTAAAGAGTTTCTTTTATTTCTCAGTAGTGGTACAGCAGGTATGGTGACAGAAGCAGAAACTATTATTTGTATCACTATTGTGCATTTACATTGACCTAAGAAAGGCCAACTCGTTGAGTGTGAACATGCAAAGAAAAGGGTCTCAGGTATCGTTTCAGGAGTAACAAAGTTAATAGACAAAATACTTTTCTGGAGTTGTGAACATCTTTCCTGCATTTAAAAGCTTTTTTTTTTTTTTTTGGCTGGGTATCATGACTCATGTCTGCGATCTCAGTACTTTGGGAGGCTGAGGTAGAGGGATCTCTTGAGGCCAGGAGTTCAACATACTGAGACTCTTATCTCTACAAAAAAATTTTAAATTAGTCTGGCCACAGTGGCTCATGCCAAGGTGGGCGGATCACTTGAAGTCAGGAGTTTGAAACCAGCTGGCCAACATGGTGAAACCCTGTATTTATTAAAAATACAAAAAAATTAGCCAGGCATGGTGTGCACAACTGTAGTCCCAGCTTGGGAGGCTGAGGCGGGAAAATCGCTTGAGCCCAGGAGTTTGAGACTGCAGTGAGCTATGATTGCACCATTGCACTGGGCAACAGAGTGAGATCCTGTCTCTTAACAACAACAACACAGCTTTTCTGTGTGTGTGTGTGTGTGTGTTAACCTGAAAGCATCACTTTGCCTCTTAGGGTCTTGGATTGTCCAAGAGTAAATCAAGGTTAACAGCATAATAGCTGTTCCAATCACTAAATTTCTTGAGGTAATGGAGTAGTTTCCCAGCGAAGAGTGTATACATCATCATTTCTGTGCCTAATATATAAAAGGTTTTTTGCCAGTTGTTCATGAGTTGGGCAAGAAGAATAGCATGTGTACTTCATTCCTCACTTCCTAATAAAATGAACTAATTTGAGATTTGCAAATGGAGAGACTTGGGCCCAGGACCCAGGAAGTTAAGCAGCTCCTCCACTTCACACATTGAAAACTCCAGGTGCCGACCGGTTTTCCTGCCCCACTCCTTTCCCAGCTGTCACCTTCCTGAGAGTAGAGGTCTGAGATGTCCAGGGTGTAGATGGGAGAAAGACTGGAGAGGAGAAGCAAGAGTCTTCTATAATCTCTAGATAATCAGTAGTTTAGCTAATTGAATAAAGAACTGAATAAATGATTTTAATTGAAATATTGCCATGGTAATGCTACTGTTGTAATAAAGATGTGGCATGTCAGGAGGAAAGTGCAACCGATATTTTGGTCTCCTCAAATTGTTAGTCTTACTAAAGCTTTATAATTCTTTTTTCTTTGACAGAACAAACCTGTAATGGCTTTCGGATTGGTAACTCTTTCACTTTGCGTGGCATATATTGGGTATCTACATGCAACACAAGAGAATAAAAAGGACCTCTATGAAGCTATTGATAGTGAGGGGCACAGTTACATGAGGCGGAAAACATCCAAATGGGATTAGTAGTGCTGGTTACTGCAGATGGACCTTTATTAAGGGTTCTGAAATCTTCAAATGAAAGACCTTGTGAGTGTACAGTATCATGTTTCTTGTTCTAGAACATGCTAATGAAGAGAGAAGATAGCAGTTGCAACCAGACAACTGTCGTAAATTTTGTCCTTTCACAGCTACAGCCATTATCTCATTCTTTTTCCACAGAGCGAGCATCATAATATTTTTCTTTCCTTACCTCTTATAAAACTGCCATGAGAATGGAAGTTGTTTTTGTTAATTATTAAATTCTGTATAATAAAAGTACCCATGCTGTTAAATTTGCATGATGTTTTAAATATTTTAAGATGAATTATGCCAGTGCAGCTGTCATGAAAATTTACTTGTGTTTTGCTGCTTGCCAAGGAAATGTTCATGTTCTCCCTGGCATAGAACCTATATTTTTAAAGAAAGATAAATAGAAATTTTAAGGCCTGAAGTCAATATTAAAAATATGAGATATGAGAAACTGAGTTGGCTCTGACAAGTAGTTTTTATAGTGTCACAAATAGTTCATATATTTCAGTTTCCATTTTAGCTATTTTTGGGGCAGAATTTTATTTTAATGGATAAGATCCTTCCACTCAGCTACTAAAATAAGGATTAAGAATATCCCAGAGTAATTGGAGTTTTTCTTTAAAAAAAAAAAAAGTATGTTTTACTGAGGTATGGTGATTTTGACTACAACTAAATGTTATCTATTTTAGTGTTTATGTTAATTAATGTTAATTAATTTTGTTTATGTTAATTAATGTCACTGTAATGTTATAAACATAAGACCAAGTGTTCTTATAGTTATTTAAAAACTGCAACTACTCGATAGATAAGGAATAGATAAGGTCTCCTTATTGTACCAGGTTTACCTTACATACTTTTTTTTTCTTTTGAAGTTTATATGCCAGCAGGCCTTTTTGTTTTTTTTCTTTTCAGAATGTTTCTTATTCTCTGAAGCATCAGCATTTTGAAGTGTCTTTTATGGAAGTGGGGACAGAAATGGAGGTAAAAATGAGTGTAAACAAAGCCCAGCCCCACGGTCAGCACCCACTGGAGGTGAGAAGCAGAATGGCCTTGTTTGTCCTGGCACCTGGCCCAGGGGCCTAGGACAGAGGTCAAGGCTAGGCCCCTGTGTCTGGCCAGATTCTGCCTTATAGAATTAAAATCTTTCTCACAAGGGTTCTGGACTCATTTCAACCTAATTCTCCAAATCATTGTCATTGGGCCTCAGAGTAAATCTCACCTCTGAAGTCTTGCTTCAGTCGCTATTAATATTACCAAGTAATAATAACAGCACAGGCAGAGTTTATCGTAATGTTATTTTTAGTTTGTCATACTTTATTGTGGTTTTGTAAGGTACATGAAAATGTAATTATGTGTGATTTGTAGGTATTAAAGAACTTAGCTAATTGAATTTACATGGAACTAAATAAAATCTTTACTACTGAACCCCAAATATTTATTTGCTATGCCTCTCTGTATAATGTACTTCGTATAGTTTAAAATGCACTTCAGTGATACAAAATCCCTTTTAAAGACTCTTTTGTTTTTGTTTTCCCTGTGTATTTTGGCTGTCACAAAACTAGGGTTCTTCTGTTTTTAATTTACACATTTAATGACACATTGCCATCTTTTAGAATTTTTTACTATTCAACAGAATAAGTTGATGTTTGGTGGCAGAGGAGATATTAGTTGTGTGAACTGTCAAGAGATTGCAGTGCAGGAGGGCAGCAGAAACTGTGCAAGGTGCAGACTTAAGTCATGTAAGATCTATGTGAATGAACCAAAGTAACTAGAGTCAGTCAAGCACAAAGCTGTGAAAAGCAGTGTCAGGAAAGAATCATACTGGATTTTAGGAATAAGTACCTGACTATGATACTTTTTACAGAGTGGCTACAAGTTGTAAGACAGTCTTTGTGTGTGCTGAGTGTCAACAGCTGCCTGGCTATGGTTGATGTTTTCATCCTTTCTCTGTTGAATGAGGGTATAACCATCAAAAATAAAATACCTTTCAAATAGTCTGAAGATTCTGAACATTGAACTTCACGTGATCCAATCCTGTCAGTTTATGGTTAAGACAATAGGCTGAGAATGGCTAAGAGATTTACCAAAGATCATGGAGATTCTCAGTCAGGACTAGAACCTGTATCTTCTTGCTCTAAAGTCTAGGGATCTTTTCACCATACTATACCACCTTCTGTGTGTAAATGTGCACATAATAATAAAGCAGCCACATTAGCCCTTAAAAATAAGAAGTTTAGATCTTAAGTAGAGAAACACTCCTGTACTTTAAAACAGAATTATGTAAAGGACTGTTAACTGCCAGCTCCCTCAAAAGACCATCAGAACAACCTGATGATCAAACAAAACTAAGCTTGTTAAATCTGCTGCACTAAGGGGAAATACCACTTTTACAAAGTTAGCTGTATTTAAGAATGGAATGGTCAGGGGAAGATGTTAAAGTGTTTTGAAGTCTGAGTTCAAGTGATTAAAGAAGGGTCTTTCAATGCAGAAATCTGGTTGAGAATGGGCAAGGTACCTGACATAACAGATTAGATCTTGAAGCAAGCCTTGATTAGTAAACTATTGTTCAATAAATGTTAAGTGAACTCTTTGCCCAGGGGAGTAATCTAATCTTCTGATGGAAGAGTTGTTTGCCTAGATCAGCAAGCTGTCCAATTGATAAATTGGTTTTCAAGGATTTCCTAAGGCAAACACTGAAAGTATTTATTGGTTTTACAGCCTTATCTTCCATAGGAGGCCCAACTCTTCCAATTTGCCAGACACTAAGGAAGTTCAGGACTTTCAGTTTTAAAACAGGGACAGTCCCAGGCAAATCAAGGCCAGTTAGTTATCCTTCCATCTGGGCAAGAATTTCTAGTAACAGATAGGAAAGTCATTGGCACAAGTAGCCTCAGTTCTCAATCCAGATAATTAACTGTGTGGATGCAGTAATCCCCATTCTTCATACTAATTCATCTGTTTGTTTTTAATTCCTCTCCAAGTCCCAGTTAACCCTTTTCTTGAAGTCAAATCTGGCACAATTTGATAGTTAAGGTCATCAGCCAGTTATCAGGCCGTATGTGTTAACATAAATTATAGAGTAACTTGTGGTACAGGGCCCTATGGGAGTCCTATTGTTGAAATTAATTTCACTGATGGCATTCACTTATTATAAAATAGTTCTGCCAAGTAGATGCAGCATATGACATTGTCAGGCAATTTTTTAAAATTCAGTTACTTGGTGTAATCAGTTGCACAGATTTTTGTGATAGGCGGAATTTCTGTGGCTGTTTATCTAAAATTATAGGAACAAATTAGTTAACCATGTGATTTTGAAAACCAGGCTTAGTAATTTTGAATGCTGACTTAATGAAAGTAATTTCTTCTTCAAGATACCATGATATTTCCCAGTTCTATTACCATGGCACCAAAACATCATGTTTATTAAAAACCTAAAAGAAATTAAGCTACCTCCATTGCTGGCCTTAAAAGAAATTAATTCTTTAAAAACCATTTAAAACAAAGTGTGGTAGGCTGGCTGATGCTCTCCTTTCCTGCAAAAATGTTCAGATCCTAATCTCTGGAACCTGTAAATATGTTACTTTATGTGGTAAAAGGGACTTTACAGATATGTGTAAGTTTAGGATTCTGAGATGGGGAGATTATCCTGGATTATCTAGATGGGGCTGGTATAATCACCAAGGTCCTTAAAGCACGGCAGAAGATCAGAGGAAGAGACAATGTCACTATGGAAGCACTGGGGGAAAAGGCTATATGATGCGAGGCCATGACCCCAAGGAATATGGATGACCTTTAGAAGCTGGAAAAGGCAAGCAAACACATTCTCCTCTGAAGCCTCCAGAGGGAACCAGCCCTTCTAACAACTTGATTTTAGCCCCTAAGACTCATTTTAGACTTCTGATCTCCAGAAATGCAAGAGGATAAATTTGTGTTACATTTAAGCTATGAAGTTTGTGTAGTTTGTCACAGTGGTTGCTATGGTTTGAATATTTGTCCTCTGCAAAACTCATGTTGAACTTTAATCCCCAATGTGGTAGTATTGAGAAGTGGGGCCTTTAAGGGGTGAGTGAATTCATTCATGGGTTAAGGGATTGATGGATTATCATGGGAGGAGAACTGGTGGTTTTATAAGAAGAGGAGGAGAGGCCTGAGTTAGCATGTGAGCTCAGCCCCTGGCCATGTCATACCCTATACCACCTCAGGAATCTTCAGCGAGTTCCCACCATCAAAAAGATTGTTACCTGGTGCAACTCCTCCACCTTGGACTTCTCAGCCTCCATAAACTGTAAGAAATAATTTCATTTTCTTTATAAGCTATCCAGTTTCAGGTGTTCTATTATAAGGAACAGAAAACAGAATAAGACAGCAGCGATAGGAAACTAATATAGAAAGTATCAGGAAAATGAATGGCTGTATCATGCTCCCTTTTGTCATTATTTGAAGTTGCTTTTATGAGCAAAGCTTGTCTTACCTAGCAACAGTTGCTAAGTAAGTTAACAACTTAATGCTAGAGTCTGGGAAGGAGCAACTGCTTAAATCTTCCCAAACCTGGTGCCCATACCTTCTATGGCAGGGGCTTTTAGCACCATTCTTTAATGTTAGACACATAACCACTACCTAATCATGTGAACCATTTAATCCTTACCAGCCTCTAGCATTATCCTAAAACCCTGAACCTCTTCCAGCTTTCTTAAACTTTCAGCTTTTCTTGAAACGACTTTTTCTGATTCTAAGATTATTTTAACTGTAAATAGGAGAAGACATCTGAAATTTAACTATGATCAGAAATTCAGATTACAAAAACTTTGTTTGCTGTGCTGTTTGTAATAAAATAATTCCACCAGCCCCTTTTGGAAAAACCTTCAAACGGATCCATGAATACAAGCCACTTAAGACACGATTTTACACTCACAAAGACATACTAGGTAAGTGACTTTATTGTTTTCCTTTGTTCTAACGCTTCATAGCCTTATGTGTCATTCTTTCTGTTACATAGACTTTTATCAGCTTTTTTCTCTTCAGAGTTGCTTGTCCCTACAGGGATATTTGAGGAGAATATGGGTTGGAATACAGCTTCTGCACTTAACAGTTGTATGTATTGGGCAGGGTATTTAGCTTCTCCATCTGTTTCCTTATGTGGAAATAAATATACTAATACCTATCTTACAGGTTGTTATGAGACTTTAATGAAGTATTTGTATCTATTATAAATCCTGGCACATAATAGTAAATGTGAGTTCATTTTGCCCTTGGCCATACTTGAGTACCTTTCAGTATGTGTAGGAGAGGAAATATTATCTCTAAATAATACCCTAATTGGATGGGCACAGTGGCTCACACCTGTAATCCCAGCACTTTGGGTGGCCGAGGTGGGCAGATCACTTGAGGCCAAGAGTTCAAGACCAGCCTGGCCAACATGGCGAAACCCCGTCTCTACTAAAAAAATTTAGGCAGGCATGGTGGCACGCGCCTGTAATCCCAGCTACTCGGGAGGCTGAGGTAAGAAAATTGCTTGAACCCAGGAGGTGGAGGTTGCAGTGAGCTGAGATCGCGCTACTGCACTCTAGCCTGGGTGACAGAGTGAGACTCTGCCTCAAATAAAAAAAAAAAAGAAAAAAAATTTTAAGTACCCTAATAAATGGGTAAAAGAAACTATATAACCTTTAAATAGTAGCTGGTGGCATAAAAGTAGATACATATAGATGACATGAGGACATTTACTGTACATAGATATGTATATATAATAAGCAAATCAAATTGTACTATAGGTTTCCATCTCTCTTTTATCCCCATAAGAGTTTTCAATCTGACCTTGAGTCTTGTAGGTATATTCCTAAGAACTCTCAAAATACTTCTCTGATCCTCTCTTCCTTTAAAATGGTAAACTAAGGGTGATTTCATTTCACTCCTGATATTTGAAAATATAAGAAGCTGGAGAGCAGAGGTGTTTGGAAAAAAAAAACTAAAATGTGGGGGGAGATCAAATTGGAATCATATTCTAAAAACATCAATTCCAAAATTGTTTTTTAGCATTTAGTAAATGCTTAGTATGAATGATTCATTATAATCTCTAAAGTGACTTTTCATACCCAGGACAGTGTATCTGCATTCTTAGATATACCTTAATGATTGATTCCTTGTGCCTTATGGAATATCTAACCCAAACCTTAAGTGGATAAGTTAAATCTATTGTTAGAAATTAATCTTTTCTATTCAGTGACCTTTATTTGTCTTTGAACTGTTTTAAGTTAAAAAAAAAAAAAGAAAGTCGAAATTCTCTGTTCTCTATAAGCATGTTGAAATGTCCATAGAAGAGCTAGTGAGTATTTCATAGGACAATAGTTCTCAATCCTGGCAGTGCACTATATACAACTTTGAAAAACAATATTATACAGATATCCAAACACAGACTCATTGGATTTAATACTAATCTAACACAGAGCCACTAAATTAGGACCTCTATGGTCAGAACTAAGCATGTGTATTTTTTCCTTCACGTTTAAATAACCTTTTTTATTTCAAGATAGTTTAAGACTCACAAGTTGCAAAATAGATCAGAGTTCCCCTGTACCGTTCATCCAGCTTCCATTGATATCTTACGTAATCCTGGCACTTTGTCAAAGCCGGAACACTGGCATTGAAACAATACTATTAACTCAGGTACAGACCTTATGTACACTTTTTTCCCCCTGGCATATAGTTTCATGAAATTTATCATGTGTGTATATTAATGTAACCATCACCACAATCACAACATGGAGCTGTTCCATCACCACAAAGGAACTCCCTCGTGTTACCCCTTAGCTGTCACTCTCTTCTCCCCAAACTTGAACCCCTGACAACCACTAATCTGTTCTCTATCACTATAATTTTATCACTGAGAATGCTATCTAAAGAATCATAGATTATGTAACCTGTTGAGATTGGGTTTCTTCGCTCAGCACAATGCCCTTGAGATTCATCCAAGTTGTTTATCAATAGTTTGTTCCTTTTACAGTACGTGCATTTTTTAAAAAAGCTTTGCAGGGATCCTGTTGTACAATCAGGGTTGAGAACAACTAATAAAACCAATGGGATTTAAACATAAAAGAGGATAGTGGTAGCCTACACTTGTATCACATTTTTATGAAGTTCAATACATTGATGGTCCATGCTTAGTCACATTTTGTCCTAGAAAATCTTTTCTAATTATTTCTACACAATGTTGGGCTTTTGCAGTATGTGTCCATCTCTACCGTAATATATGATGCCCTGTGTTTTTAAGATTCTCTGATGAACTAGTAGGAGACTCTGTGCCACCAAACATATACTTTTAATTGCTAGTGACAGAAACATAACTCAGAATAGACTGCATAAAATAGAATTTCTTGACTCTTTTAACAGAGAAACCCAAGGGAAATCTGGCATCAAGGCTTTCAATCTGTCCATGCTTACCCTTTTAGTGAGTTGGCTTAATGGTTTACTGCTGCAGCTAGACTTACTCCAGCAGCTGGGAAAGGAGGAATATGGATCCAGATAGCTCCAAGAATCTATTACCTTCAGCTTAGAAATCCCAGAGGAAGGCCAGACATGGTGGCTTAGGCCTGTAATCCTAGCACTGTAGGAGGCCGAAGTGGGCAGATCACTTGAGGTCAGGAGTTCGAGACCAGCCTGACCAACAGGGTGAAAGCCCCTTTCTACTAAAAATATAAAAATTAGTCAGGCATGGTGGTAATCCCAGCTACTCAGGAGGCTGAGGCAGGAGAATCACTTGAAACAGGAGGCGGAGGTTGCAGTGAGCCGAAATGGCGACACTGCACTGCAGCCTGGGCTACAAAGCAAGACTCCCTCTCTAAAAAAAAAAAAAAAAAAAGAAATCCTAGTGGAAAAGGACCTGGCTATCTGATATTGCGTGGTCCTCTAACCTCTCTAGACTTTTATTACCTTGTCTGGGTAGAGAGGATATTATTATGGGAATGTTATTATTTGGAAATCAAATTAGATCATTGGCGGAAAAATAGTAAACTTCTACCCCGTAGCTCACTCCATACTGAAGCAGTTAAACCCACAAAGAACCACACGCTAAAGAAAGGCATGTAATGTGTTGAAGGCATTCCACTTCCCTTCTCCTGATGCTAGCCCTAGCACCCAAATAGGAACAGGGAGAGAGAGAGCTGTATAATGTGCTAAGACCTCTTGAATATTCACTCATCATTCTACTTTGGGTGTACAAAATGTGTCCCTTTCTTCAGGGCATTTATTTCACCTCCCCAGTTGTCTGCTGTGTGGACTGGGTGTGATGAGGAAAATGACCAACTCTATCCAGGCCTGACAGTGCTGTGAATTCCCTCCTAATCAGAGAAAATCTTACTCTTTCAATGGGTATCTTTGAAATATATATACTGGCATCTCCTAAAAGGACATGTCTCCTAAATAGCCCTCATAAATAACTAGATAATGGTGGAAAGGAAAGCCAGGAAGCAGTCGGTGGAGGTTTATGACCATTGCTCTTCAAATACACAGATATTGGGGCAAATATTCTGAAAAAAGAAGAGCAGTTTCAAGAAGATATACTCAGAGAACACATTGCGAAAGCAGAAGCTGAAGTATGGGCTCAGGTAAAAGAAGTTAAACGTCAACCTAAGTCCATCTTTACAGTTCTTTCACATTTTGGATTTGTCTGAAACAATTGCATAGTGTAGTAGTCAGAACTGACTGAATCCTGGCTAGCTGTGGGACATTGGGCAAGTTCTACAACCTCCGTAGTCTTGGTTTCTTCATTGTAAAAAAGTAATAATAGTACCCATTCTGTGGGATAGTTGGGAGGGGTTCAGTGAAATAATATGCCTGGCACACAGTAGGTGCTTAGTAAGAAGCCAGCATCATCAGGAGCTTCCTTCCTTCTCAGCTGCCCTCTCTGTATGGAGGACTCCTGCTCCCTTTATTTTCATTTGATTGAAACCAAAACTAAAAAGAAAAAAAAATGTCTAAGAAGACTCCTTGTTGATAGTTGTTTCTTATGGCCTAACATTTAATATATAGACCATCCATTTGTGGAGCATATAACACTCCTGTTTCCTCAAATGCTTCATTATGGCCTACTCCCCTTTTCCTCCCCTCTCTCCCAAATCCTTGATACCTTGTCCATATGACTGCTGAGCACTGTAAGGGCAATTTGAATATCGGGGCTCACAGTGGAATCCAAGGCATCAAACTGAAGCAAATCCTGTCCTGTAGCCCCACTTCTTCCAGTCATAGAATGACATCAATAACTTCCTAAAGAGAATTACAGCTCCTTGAGAGCAGAACAAACCACAATGCTTAGAAAAATGTTTCTCAGTTTCTTTATAAAATAGACATTATAGCAAATAGTATTAGCATTGCTCAGTATTAATGCCAGCAAAAGCTTGCTATGAAAATATTTTGAGCATACATAATGCTCCAGTTCTTTATGAATACTCCAGTTCTGTATACCCCAGATTTTGATTTATCTCAAAATCTTTGTAGTCATCTATTTTTATTAGTGGTAAAATTCAAACTGATTGTGAACCATCAATTATACATCCTAATACAGGGTGATGCTTTTGTAAATAGTCTACAATTTGAATGTAAGTTGGTCTAGTGTTCTGTGTATCCTTTTCAAATAGAGTTAAAGTTCTTTCTGAAGACTGAATGCGGGGGACCTGGATGGTACTCTGCCTCTTTACTCAGCTCCTAATAGCTTTGTGCATCTTTTCACTTCACTGTGTTTTCCAGATTTTCCACAATGCACATATGTTACTTTGAGAGTCAATCAAGCAAGAAATAAAGTGCCAAAGAGAAAAGGCAACCCAGCAGCCTCTATACAGTAAAGCTGCCTTGCCTTTAGCGATTCCAGAAACAGCAAGGCTAGCTCTGGATTGGGATGCGTTAGAGCATCTCTGGCTAAGGCAGACAGTTTGCTATGGGAGGTTTGAGATAGGAATGGCGCAAGAAATTAGGGACTCCATGGTTGTTGCTAATTTTCAGTAAACTTGAAAACCTGATTTACCAACATCCTAAATAAGCCAAGTTTCCCTGTGCTTATTCTGATACATTAATAGATAAATGGATTCTTTCTTTCAAAGGCTAATGAACGTCAAAAACAAGCAGTGGAGAAAGCACTTGAAGAAGCAAATCACAGACACAAAATTGAAATTCAGATTTTGAAAGAGGAACATCAAAAAGATTTACAGGTTTTTATAGTGGCTTATTTGTTGTCTTTTAAAACTAATTACATTAGTAAAAAGAAAAAAAAGTTGGCAAGGGAATGAGAAAAAAATAATAAGAAAATCTAGATTGGTGTTTCATGGCCATTAGCTGGGATCCCCTGGGAGGTTCTCAGAAGAGATGCTGAGCTTTCTAGAGCAGTGATGAATAAGTGAAGAAGAACCCCATAGCTTACTTCCCAAGGGAAGCTTTGCCTGACCAACCTTGCCTTGCCACCCACACACTGTCCATGACACCCTGATCTTTTTCACAGCAGTCTTCACCATTGTAATTAAATAAATGATTGTGTGGTTAGTTGTTGAATGTCTGACTCCCCCACATGACTGCAGCTTTCAGCAGGGGTGTCTGTCTCATCACTGGACTAGCCCTGGTGCCCAGCACAATTCCCTGACTTAGTAGGTGCTCAAATAGTTGAACAAGTGAAGCAGGCTGTTCTCCTCCTTCTCTGATTGCATCCTTTTTTCTAAATTTTGCATTTACTGTACTGCCAAGAGGGACATCTGAGCTGTCCCTCAAGAATTTAATGCAGGGCCAGATGTCACAGATGAGGGTTACTAACCTGTAGCCTGTTCAAGTACATGACTCTAGGTCACTTACAAACTTTCAGGTGGAGACCCTAGGATTCACTGTTAGTTCAGTACCTCGATTACAAAATCTGCTCAAAGGAAAATGTTACAGAACTATTTTCACATTTTGGTCAAGGGAGGGACAGAACAGGATAAGGTACAGGTATGACAATACATGGGCAGAAGCTGGAGGAAAGTGACAGAGGTCCGGCCCCAGGTTTGGCCTAACTTAGGAACACTAATGAGCAGTTCAGGGACTGCTGGCCAATTTATTCGTTGTTGCAACAATGAGCACCTACCATATATTAGATCTGTACCAGGTGAGATAAAATCAACTGCCTTTACCCAGAGAGGAGTTGCTGGCAGGAAGGGGAGCTCCTCCCCATGGGTCCTGAAGGCTAGCAGGATGCTCCCTGCTTCGCTCCAGTGGCCTACCTCAGCCGGGGTTGGTATGGTGTCTGAGGGGTTGGCTGTGGTGGCCCACTGCCCATTCCCCATTTCAGTTCAAAATGTGAAGAGCATTTATAGCATGTCTTAGGCAGGCCTGCTCTTCAGCTGCTATGTACAAGTATGGCCATACTGGCAATTAAAGTATTAAAATACTTCTCTATCAGTTGATAAATAGTCACCCGCTAAGCCCTCTATCACCTTGGTCACCCTGGTTGCTTCCCCAGCAGACTCCTGGACCTCTCCCAATCCAGCAATTTAAAAGGATAACTCATGGCTTGGCAAGGGGCTCTAGTTCCCTGCTATAATGCTGCAGCCAGAGGCCATTCAGATAGGTGGGCCCTACTGTGCTGGTTGATACACATTTTGAATGTTCCTGGCATTAGGTTGTAAAGACATAAGGAAGATGTGATGCCTGTTTCAAGGTTCACATGCTAGTCTTTCTTTAAATAATGTTATTGTACCCCACGCAGCCTTTGAGTGGAGTTGATGCACTTAGTGCTTCAGTAGAAAGAAACCCTATTTAAAGGTAAATAGTTAAAGGGGGATCGACCTTCCTGAAATATTTGTCCGGGGGTTGGGAATTTACATTTATACCACCATTTCAGATATTTTTTATTTATGAGGGAATGATTTGTCTAAGAGTAGTGTGTGGGGTTATTTCAACCTGTTATATCTGTAGGATACCAAGACACAGACATCAGTACTACTTCTCAGGGCTTGTCTGTGAACCACCTGCATCAGAATCTATTCACTTGGGGGCCTGACATACAGATTCCTGGGCCTCTTTCTGACCTACAGACTCCATCAGCATCCCAAGTGATTTTCACACATATTAAAGTTTGAGATTACCAATATATAGCAGAAAACCAAGTTCCTCTAGAACCAAATATTAAATTCTGATGTGTCGAGACCACCAGGTATTGCTCTTACATGATGTTAACAGTTTGGTGTGTCTCAAATGCATGCTGTTAGATAAAATTTCTAGATCTTATTTGATGGATAGGTAATCTTTTGAAAAGGTGTTTATATTATTGAAAGACAATAATATCAAAAAGTAAATGAGAAGATGAAAGCTTAAGGAAAAATAAATGAAAAACTAGAGTAGAAAATATAATAAGGTCATAGGTAAATTTAAAACTTAAAAATGTATATATGCCACGATGTCCTGTGCAATTATCACTGATTGGGCCTTGAGCTTTCTGGCAGCCAATGCAAAGAGGGAAATGTTGTGACTCACCATGCCCGTAAGGTACAGGCAAATTAGGCACTTGAGAGGCTCAGATATTCCTAGTTATGAAACCTCAGAGCACTATCTCCTGAGGGGGACATTATGTAAAAATGCCTGTCAAACATCTGTACAGTTAACATGATGGAGTCCATGAATCTGTTTCTTACAATATCTCAAAATGTGGGGTGACTCTCTCAAGATGCATTTCAGTAAAAGCAATTTATTTCAATGTAAGGTCTCCTTACATTGAATAAGAACACTGACAAACAGCAGGTTACTTAATTATTTTTGGAGCTTTAAATATGTATTCCACATGCTATGTGAGGCAGTAAATGAATTTTGGTTTTATTAAATCATTACATAAAAGAGGGACTGAGTTCAATTATCTGAATTCCTAGTTAGTAATTAGGAATCAGATAATTTCTAATTATCTGAATACCTACTTCACAGCCCAGCCAAAATAAAGGGCTGGAATGTCATTTTTAAATTCTATGATTCAGCAATTTATTGTATGTTTAAAAATGACTGAAAGAGTATAATTGGATTGTTGGTAACACAAAGGATAAATTCTTGAGGTGAGGGATGTTCCATTTACCCTTGTGTGATTATTACACGTTGTATGCCTATATCAAAATACCTCATGCAACACAAAAATTGAAAATTAAAAAAAAAAACACACAATCACTTTGCGCCAAAAAAATTCAGGCATACAACAGTCTTACACCACCCTATTGACACTGGCTTTTTTTCCTTCTTCAACAGATGTTTGCAAGAGTTCCATTAAATACATTTCATTCTGAAAAAAAATATTGATTCATATAGGAATATATTATGGTAGTACTTCACCTGTCTTAAACTCAACCACCACCCAGCAGTCTGAATTACTGAGAATGTACTTGAAAACCCAGAAGTAAGTTAAAATATCCCCCTAAGGAGTTAAATAAAGGCCTCTGACTACAAGAGAATAACTCAGCCTTATTACACACAGTAGAACCTCTTCACCCCCACTCAGATGTCATTATGCTTATTTGGCAGCCTAAACCCAACAGACTTAGATGCTTGATTTTTATTTTGTTTTCTTTTCTTTTGAAATGGAGTCTCTCTGTAGCCCAGGCAGGAGTGCAGTGGTGTGATCTTGGCTCATTGCAACCTCTGCCTCCTGAGTTCAAGTGATTCTCCTGCCTCAGCCTCCCAAGTAGCTGGGATGACAAGTGTGCACCACCACACCCAGCTAATTTTGTATTTTTAATAGAGACAGGGTTTTGCCATGTTGGCCTGGCAGCCAGGCTGGTCTCGAACTCCTGGCCTCAAATGATCTGCCCTCCTCAACCTCCCAAAGTGCTGGGATTATAGGCATGAGCCACCACACCCAGCAGGGTTGCTTGATTTTTCAAATTGGAAATAGATTAAATATTGGAAAGTAAAAATAACAAAAAGGGGCTCACTGATAGCAGCTACAGCAGCATCCTCAGCTTGATGGCAAGTAATTTTCTTGTTCTTTGAAGAAAAGAAAAAATTTGATTTGATACCTACAAAGAGCAAAGATTAAATTTCAAAAAGCAAAGTGATCTGGGGTCATTTATGACAGATACAAGTGGCTGTATGAACTTCAACAATTATTAAATGCCACATGAAGTTTTTGGCCCAGTACAATCATTCATCTTTGTCTACCAAGCCTGGATCATTAAGAAAGTGTTAGATTGTTTCATAATGTTCTTTTTATGGTGTTAAAGACATTTAGAAACATTTCCATTCAAAATATTCTTTTGTCAAAAAAATTTTAGTGATTTAAGAGACAAAGCCTTCTGCAGTGTAGGAAACTCAGCTAGCATTTCTAAATGGCCAATGTTTTCCTAAAAAGATTTTCTAAATACATGAACTGAGGCCACTTTGGAGAGATTCTTAAAGTTGATTTATGGTGTCTGTTTCATTTTTTAACTTTTCACCCTTGAAGTAGCCAAAGTGAGAAGTTGAGAACTTTTTCTCTTGAAAAAGCTGAAAGGTTTGTCTTAACAAATATTTTAATTGTTGAAATAATCTTCTAAGAAGCTGAAGCAATTTCAGTTTCCCTTACAATTTAGAGTTCTCTTGACTTTCTCTCAGCTTCAGCTGAGGATTCTCTCTGGACACTGTAAACAGAGCTGGCTCTCTCAGGGGCTCCCATAGAAATGGTGCTAAAGGGAGTAGAGCAGTCTTCAGCCAGGAGAACTCTTACTGGTTTTATTCCTTTCTATTCTGGGTAAGATTTCATTTAAAGAAGGGATTCTGCAGCTATTGAAAAAGAAAGAAAACCCACTGTACTATATCTTAAAAGACTGTACAATTGATGAATCTCTTGAAAGACTCCAGCATCACAGCCAGGAATGAAGTGAGAAACTGGCAGTCAGCAATCCTGGCTTCTATCCCTAGTTCTTCCATTGATGTGCTATGTGAAATAACTTAATTTCTCTATGTTCTTTTGATGTCTTCCCAAATAGAGATAAACATTTACCTTTGCGCCAGGCACGGTGGCTCATGCCTGTAATTCCAGCACTTTGGGAGGTCAAGGTGGGCAGATCACTTGAGCCCAGAAATTCAAGACAAGCCTGGGCAACATGGTGAAACCCTATTTCGACAAAAAATAAAAAAATTAGCCAGGCATGGTGGCAAGTGTCTATCATCTCAGCTACATGGGGGGCTGAGGTGGGAGGATTGCCTGAACCTGGGAGGTCGAGGCTGAAATGAGCCATGATTGTGCCATTGCACCCCAGCCTGGGCAACAGAATGAGAACCTGTCTCAAAAAAAAAATAATTACCTTTAAGTGAAAGTTTTAAAATACCTGGACAGAATGAATTGCTCCTCCTCTTTATAATGTTATATTTCTACATATTGTTATATTTCTGTAACATGTACTGCACAATTAGGTTGTTGGCCTCCTTCACTAGACAGTGAATCCCCTGAGGACTAAGATCCCCACCTTCTTGTGTATGTAGCTTCTGGGCCTCGGAGTGCCAGGCACACTGTGGAGTTAGTAGGCATTTCCAAAATGGTGACAGGGTTTTCCTTGAGCACAATTTGTGGCTCTGTTTTCCACAGGTCTTGGTTTGACCAGTGGTTCCTCTCCTTATTTGGTAGAAGGCCCTCCTCAGGTCCTCCTTCCTGGAACAATGGAGCACTTATTCCTCTCTCTTCCCTGAAGGAGAAAGGGCCCCACAACACTAATAAGCTGGAATGCTGAAAAATGGTGGGGACAGGTGAGCAGATTGCTGTGACTGTCATATCATGCAATTGTTTTCTGCCTGAACCTCAGGTTCCCTCCTACCCGGGAGACACTCAGGAGGCATAATAATTATTTCTGCCATTTTCCAGGACTGGCTTACTAAAGCAGAATTGCATTATGTAATTATGTATAATGATAATATGATACTAGAATATTTAGACAATCAAGAAAAAAGACCTTTAACCCTACCCCTCTAACCCAACTATTTTCTTTTTTCCATATTCCCTTTCAGTATTATCTACATAGATATTTATGCTACATCGTTTGTACATTTTTGATTCACCTAACATCATATAAATAAAAGTTTTCCATATCATACGCACTCTTCTTTTAAATCATCAGTGTTAACAGGTACACTTGCCAGCAGATGGATAAAACTATAGTTTAAATAGCCTCTTAATGTGCAGTTTTAAACATCAAATCTGTAATAGCTAAACCTAGTTTTGCCATTGCTTCAGGAAGTGACAGCTAAAACTAAGACAGAGATGTATCAGAACATGGATGACGAAATGAAGAGAGAGCACTTGGCTGCAGAACAGCGCATGGTCCACAGAATCCAAAGGATTATGATGGAATGCCACAGAGAGAAGGTCGAAGCTGTGGAGAAAGCCAGGGCTGAAGAAAGACGCATCGCCCAAGAAGCAATCCGGGCCCAGAAAAGGTATTCCAGAGAACTCATTTGCAAATTAGTATCCTTTATCAAAATCAACCTGGAGAAACAGATAAGGTTACAGTACATAGGTAGATATTGCCCAGTTTTTGTGTTTTTACATTTTTATTATGGAAAACACCAAACATAGGGAACAATTTATATTGTAGAGTATGTGTGTGGCTTAAAGAAAAATAATAACATAAATATTCAAAAACCTACCACCCAGCTTAAGGGATTGAAAATTGCTGTTTTCTAAAGCTCTCGTGTGTTCTTCCTCAATCATATCTTCTTCCTGTCCCTGCTTGAAAGATAGCTACTCTCTAAATATGGTATTTTTCATTCTGTATCACCAGTTTTAAGAAGCCAAGGACAGGAATCAAGAAACAGTTTCCCATAAACACATCATTAAAATCAATCTTCACGTTCTCTAGCCTAGATCATAGACTATTGTGTTTGTGTTACTTTTTGGTCTTTTTCTTATTATGCAAGTAATATATGTTGCAAAAGAAGTTGACATTATGGAAATATATAGAGGAAAAATTGCAAGTCCTGATGCATTGCTTCCCCTACACCCTCCCTGCCTCCCAGAGACAGTTATTTTAAACAATACAGTTTATATCCTTCCATGCCCTTTTGATGTGTTTACAGCCATATGTATGTGCATAATCACAGATCAGATCATACATATATATATTTTAAGAAAATCAATGTAACTATTTACATATATGTAATGATTCTTAGCTGGAACAGGACAGCAGTTAGGAGCTCAGGGATTGTCAGGTGCAAGAGAAAAACCATAATTTCCAGATTTTTTTACCAGGTCATTTACCTGCCCACAATCACTGATTTGTAGCAGCAGAGCTGAGACTGAGACCTCCCTATTTGGCCTCCTAGTCTGTGAGTGGTCCCTTTTGCTTTGCTGCTTGAGTTAACAAACAGATCCATTTCTATATAATTAATGGGTAAAATCTTTTTCATTAGAACTCTTTAGAACAGGGACACAGGTAAGATCCTGGAGGAGGTACAGATAAATGAGAATGAGAGCTGCAGCTGTGACAGTTTAACTGGTACCTCTCTTCCTGCATAGACTGCAGGTCATTGTGGAGGTAGAAGAGGAAGATGAGAGGGGATACCAGGAGGGGGTTAGGGAATGAGTCGTGGCCCAATGCACTGGAAGGTGGATCCTCTTTTCTTTTCTCTCCTGGCGGCCATCTGCAGGAGCTCTGTCTCACCTGTGGGAGCCTCTGCGTCCCCTCCTCACACACACTTGCGGTCTCCTCCCTCTCTTGCTAGATTGTTTTTGCTCCCCCTCCAGCCCTTTCCTCTGTGAGGTTTGATGGGAGGTTTTCAATGTCTGCCTTTTATTGAATCCGTAGACTAGGATTAAGGAACTGCCATGTGTACTGTTAAAATATATCCAGCTAGAATGCCCATTTTGTTTATTGATGTTTCCCAAGTGCCTGGAAGAAAGTCTGGCACATGGTAGGCATTCTTGAAATATTTATTGAACAAATGGTTTAAATTTCTTCCAATTAGTCGAAGCCATTCTTCAGCACACCAGATCTTATTTCTAGAAAATACTAGATTCCTCTGTTCTTTAGAGAATTTGCAGAAACTAATATATGGAGAGAAACCACTGTTGAGAATTCTATGCAGATCTTTTATTTTACTATAAACTTTCATCAAGACTTAAGGATTCAGAACCCTTATATATCATGAGAAATTTGTTAACTATACAGAAAATCTTTTTGTGGATTGAGGTGATTAGATTCTAAACAGATTGCCCAGGAGACACTGGACTGTTTCTCTTAAAGTTTTAAAAGAAAAGTCCAGGGGCAGTGGCTCACGCCTGTAATCCCAGCATTTTGGGAGGCCAAGGCAGGCAGATCACGAGGTCAGGAGATCTAGACCATCCTGGCTAACAAGGTGAAACCCCGTCTCTACTAAAAATACAAAAAATTAGCCGGGCGTGGTGGTGGGCGCCTGCAGTCCCAGCTACTTGGGAGACTGAGGCAGAAGAATGGCATGAACCTGGGAGGCGGAGCTTGCAGTGAGCCGAGATCACACCACTGCACTCCAGCCTGGACGATGGAGCGAAACTTCGTCTCAAAAAAAAAAAATAATCTCTGTTTGTAAAGGTTCTAATTGTTTTCTAGCCCAAGGCAAGGCATAAATGAAGTGACCACTCAGGATGTTTTGTGGTCATGGCTGTAATTCCTACTGACAGCTTCCCTTATTCAATTCCCAGCACGTGCAAGGCCTTTTGTATACTCCTTCTTGCATCTGCATATCCCTTCCTAGGAGATTGTATCATCCTACATATCTTCAGGCAAAGACCCTGGAGGGTTAAGGCCTTAAAGGGAAACTAAGCAAACTGCCAAAGGTCACAGAGGAAAGAGGTGACAGGGCCGGATTTGAACCCTGGCCTTTATGATGCCAAAGCTTATGACCTTCCATTATGCTACCTGCTTTACAGGTAGAGAAGCTATGTGAGTTTTCTAGAGGGTTTGTTCACTTCACCAGAGCTCATCAAGTACCTTCTGTGGATGTGGCACAAATTAAGGGCCCTTCCTCAACATTGTGTAAAATCACTAGAGCATGGCTGCCCCCAACAAGCAAGGCTGGATGGACTGGTACAAATAGCACATAGGTGCTGGAAGAGTTCAAAGTCCTGGAAAGATCAAGCAGTATGGGTGGGGTATGTAGTGAGGTAGGTTTTTTGGCGGAAGTTAGTCATGGGTTGGGCCTTAGAGAGAAGGTAGGAGGTCCCACTTGTGAGAGAGGCAAAAGAATGAGAACCGAATGAGCAAAGCCATGGAAGGAGAAAGTGTGATGTATAATGAGGCAGAGCCAAGGGGAGGTTCAAGAGTGTTAATAACCCGGGGATAGAAATGCACTGCTGAATGCTGGCATCTGGAGATGTCCCTCACTTGCCTAACTTCTGAAATGCCTGCAGTCTCCTGCCAGACCAGAGAGCCAGGGGTTCCCCATGTCCCAGGTAGAAAATCAGAACATAGGTTACTGTTTTCAAAGGGAATGCTTCCAGTTTTTGTCCATTCAGTATGATATTGGCTGTGGGTTTGTCATAGATAGCTCTTATGATTTTGAGATACGTCCCATCAATACCTAATTTATTGAGAGTTTTTAGCATGAAGGGTTGTTGAATTTTGTCAAAGGCCTTTTCTGCATCTATTGAGATAATCATGTGGTTTTTGTCTTTGGTTCTGTTTATATGCTGGATTACATTTATTGATTTGCGTATATTGAACCAGCCTTGCATCCCAGGGATGAAGCCCACTTGATCATGGTGGATAAGCTTTTTGATGTGCTGCTGGATTCGGTTTGCCAGTATTTTATTGAGGATTTTTGCATCAATGTTCATCAAGGATATTGATCTAAAATTCTCTTTTTTGGTTGTGTCTCTGCCCGGCTTTGGTATCAGGATGATGCTGGCCTCATAAAATGAGTTAGGGAAGATTCCCTCTTTTTCTGTTGATTGGAATAGTTTCAGAAGGAATGGTACGAGTTCCTCCTTGTACCTCTGGTGGAATTCGGCTGTGAATCCATCTGGTCCTGGACTCTTTTTGGTTGGTAAGCTATTGATTATTGCCACAATTTCAGCTCCTGAAAAACTGGAAGCATTCCCTTTGAAAACTGGCACAAGACAGGGATGCCCTCTCTCACCACTCCTATTCAACATAGTGTTGGAAGTTCTGGCCAGGGCAATTAGGCAGGAGAAGGAAATAATGGGTATTCAATTAGGAAAAGAGGAAGTCAAATTGTCCCTGTTTGCAGACGAGATGATGGTATATCTAGAAAACCCCATTGTCTCAGCCCAAAATCTCCTTAAACTGATAAGCAGCTTCAGCAAAGTCTCAGGATACAAAATCAATGTACAAAAATCACAAGCATTCTTATATACCAACAACAGACAAACAGAGAGCCAAATCATGAGTGAACTCCCATTCACAATTGCTTCAAAGAGAATAAAATACCTAGGAATCCAACTTACAAGGGACGTGAAGGACCTCTTCAAGGAGAACTACAAACCACTGCTCAAGGAAATAAAAGAGGACACAAACAAATGGAAGAACATTCCATGCTCATGGGTAGGAAGAATCAATATCGTGAAAATGGCCATACTGCCCAAGGTAATTTACAGATTCAATGCCATCCCCATCAAGCTACCAATGACTTTCTTCACAGAATTGGAAAAAACTACTTTAAAGTTCATATGGAACCAAAAAAGAGCCCGCATCGCCAAGTCAATCCTAAGCCAAAAGAACAAAGCTGGAGGCATCACACTACCTGACTTCAAACTATACTACAAGGCTACAGTAACCAAAACAGCATGGTACTGGTACCAAAACAGAGATATAGAACAATGGAACAGAACAGAGCCCTCAGAAATAACGCCACATATCTACAACTATCTGATCTTTGATAAACCTGAGAAAAACAAGCAATGGGGAAAGGATTCCCTATTTAATAAATGGTGCTGGGAAAACTGGCTAGCCATATGTAGAAAGCTGAAACTGGATCCCTTCCTTACACCTTATACAAAAATCAATTCAAGATGGATTAAAGACTTAAACGTTAGACCTAAAACCATAAAAACCCTAGAAGAAAACCTAGGCATTACCATTCAGGACATAGGCATGGGCAAGGACTTCATGTCTAAAACACCAAAAGCAATGGCAACAAAAGCCAAAATTGACAAATGGGATCTAATTAAACTCAGGAGCTTCTGCACAGCAAAAGAAACTACCATCAGAGTGAACAGGCAACCTACAAAATGGGAGAAAATTTTCTCAACCTACTCATCTGACAAAGGGCTAATATCCAGAATCTACAATGAACTCGAACAAATTTACAAGAAAAAAACAAACAACCCCATCAAAAAGTGGACGAAGGATATGAACAGACACTTCTCAAAAGAAGACATTTATGCAGCCAACAGACACATGAAAAAATGCTCACCATCACTGGCCATCAGAGAAATGCAAATCAAAACCACAATGTGATACCATCTCACACCAGTTAGAATGGCAATCATTAAAAAGTCAGGAAAGAACAGGTGCTGGAGAGGATGTGGAGAAATAGGAACACTTTTATACTGTTGGTGGGACTGTAAACTAGTTCAACCCTTGTGGAAGTCAGTGTGGCGATTCCTCAGGGATCTAGAACTAGAAATACCATTCGACCCAGCCATCCCATTACTGGGTATATACCCAAAGGACTGTAAATCATGCTGCTATAAAGACACATGCACACGTATGTTTATTGCGGCACTATTCACAATAGCAAAGACTTGGAACCAACCCAAATGTCCAACAATGATAGAGTGGATTAAGAAAATGTGGCACATATACACCATGGAATACTATGCAGCCATAAAAAAGGATGAGTTCATGTCCTTTGTAGGGACATGGATGAAATTGGAAATCATCATTCTCAGTAAACTATTGCAAGAACAAAAAACCAAACACCACATATTCTCACTCATAGGTGGGAAGTGAACAATGAAAACACATGGACACAGGAAGGGGAACATCACACTCTGGGGACTGTTGTGGGGTGGGGGGAGGGGGGAGGGATAGCATTGGGAGATATACCTAAAGTATAATAATAATAAATAAAAAAAAAAGAACATAGGTTACTGGTAAACACAGTGGTTGTACCTGATTGAAACAGTGCTAACAGTCCTATAGTTCTAATGAAAAGTAGATTAATAGCTTATTTACAGACTAACCAGGCAAAGGATCAATTGCTAGTATGGATTTTCCATGGTTTATTTTTTCCCTATCAGTTAAGATTGAGTTGTTAGATATCAGATTATGTTTTTATTTAGTAACTTGTTTTCATTCTCCAAGAGTCTGTTTTATAAAATATCAGACTGAATCCTATAAATTTGGACACACACTACAACTATTTTGAAAACAGTTACTTTTCTGGCCATTGCCACCCTGAAATACAGTGTGTATTTCAAAATTACAAGTGTACAGCCTCATAAAGATAGAGATGCCAGAAGAACCTCACTGCTCACAGAAAGCATAGACATTCACTTCACATCAGAATGGGCATTGGGGGTTATGGAGCTGGACGTGCCATTCCTTCTGCTAGATGCCAGCCAGTCATTGGTGAGCCTCCTTGATGTTGCTGTTGAGGTGGTTGGTCCAAATGCTGAACACCTCTACTTGTCATGTTCTTCCTAATGTGGATCCAAAAACTCTGGGCCTCACCTTAACCCTTGGCTTCTGGCCCTGCTCCTCCTCTGTGCGTGGTGATCCTTCAAATGTTTGAGGAGAGAGATTGTGTCCAAGATTTAATTTGAAGAAGGGAAGGAAAAACCAAAAAGTACTAATACCTAGTTCTTTCACGGTTCTTTCTCATATAATAAGCTTTCTAGGCCCTCTTTCGGTAAAAAAAAATACAGGTAGACTAATTTATGTACATTGAAAAACATTTTACACATATCCCAAGAATTGGCTATTTTCCTATGGCAAATATTTCGCTTATGTTAAGAATCCTTTTTAAGCATGAATTTTTTTTTTTTTTTTTTTTTTTTTTTTTGAGAGAGTCTTGCTTTGTTGCCTAGGCTGGAGTGCAATGATGCGATTTCGGCTCACTGCAACCTCCGCCTTCCAGGTTCAAGCAATTTTCCTGCCTCAGCCTCCCAAGTGGCTGGGATTGCAGGTACTCACTACCATGCCTAGCTAATTTTTGTATTTTTAGTAGAGATGGGGCTTCTGCATGTTGGAGAATGGAACCTCCATTCTCCTGTGACCCAGGTTGAAAATCAGCAAGTTGGTTTTGATTCCTCTTTTTCCCACATCCCCTATATCCTTGCAGTCACAGATTCTGGCAGCTGTGACTTTTTAATATTTCCTAGGCTTAACCCATTCTCTCCCTCTTCCCAACCCTCTCTTTTGTCATTAGTTCAGACCCTCATCATTGCACCTTAAGAAGATTATGAAATGATACAATAGGTTTCTCTAGCTCACCCCACTAAGATTCAGTTCACCCACTGTTACCTGAATAACAAGTCTAAAATGTTATTTTCACTGTGCTACCCTCCTGACAAAAAATTTATAGTGCCCACTCATGAGCTTGAAGCAGGTAATGATTAAGGGCAGGAACTCCCCAGCGTGCTCAGTTGTGTGACATTGAACAACAACTCACTCTTCTCTAAGCCTCCATTTCTCACCTGTTACAAGGGAATAGTCACAGGTTATAAATAAAAATAGGTCAGGCACGGTGGCTCACACCTGTAATCCCAGCACTTTGGGAGACCGAGGCAGGTGGATCACTTAAGGTTAGGAGTTCAAGACCAGCCTGGCCAACATAGTGAAACCCTGCCTCTACTAAAAATACAAAAATTAGCCATGTGTGGTGGTGCACACTTGTAATCCCAGATACTTGGGAGGCTGAGGTAGAAGGATCACTTGAACGTGGGAGGCGGAGGTTGCAGTGAGCCAAGATGGTACCACTGCTCTCCAGCCTGGACAACAGAGCAAGATTCATCTGTAAATAAGTAAATAAAGTATCAGCTTCAATGGGTTATTGTGAAAATTAAATGAGATATCGTGCATGTAAAATGCTTACCACAGTTCCTGCAATACAGTAAGTACTCAATAATCATTACCCCTGTTATTAATATTGGAAATAGCTTAGTTGGTGGGAAAAGGAAGAAGAGAAATAGTATAGTGGCTACAGAGGCTAAAGAAAGATGTGATTTACTTCAAGACTAGGGAAGTCTGTCAGGTTTGAAAGTCAAGTGGAAAGACTCAGAGAAGATGAGAGAATTGCATCTTGGAGGATGGAATTTAGGAGATAGGGCCAGTGGTAAATCTTGGAAAGGCTGTATTAGACTGGGAGGCAGAGGGGGAGGATTTTTATTAACAACCATACATTTGAGATCTTAAAACCTCAAATCTTTGAGGTTCTGCTCAAACTATGTTAACTGCAGAAATCCACTGGAAGTGTATCACAGTGGCTAAGAGCTTTTGCCCTGGTCTCAGACTGCCTGAGTTGTGTTGCAGATTTTGCCTCTTTTACTTATTAAGCAAACTTAGTCCAATTACTTAACCTCCGTGAGCTCAATGTCTCTTCATAAAAAGAGCATAGTAATGGAACCACACTACAGAATTGTTTTTGAGGATTCATTGAATTAATGTATGCGCAGAATGCTCATTAACCTGCTTGGGCATGGTAAGAGGTCAACATGGTTGGCTGCTATGAATTTTATATAATTCCCTACATTATAGCCAGAAGTATATTAATCATTTAGCAGTGCTTCTGAATATGTGGTCCAGAGACCCTTCAAGGTCTCTGAGACTCTTTAAAGAGGCAGTCCATGAGATTAAAACTATTTTCTTAATAACACTAAGACTTTATTTGCGTTTTTCACTGTTAGTCTCCTATGAATATAAAATGGTGTTCTCCAGGGATTTTGTGATGTGTGATATCACAATAAATTGAAACAGTATGAAAATTCAGCTTTTTACTACTAAGCCAGAGATTAAAGAGTTGTGCAAAAAAAAAAATTAGGCTGGGTGCAGTGGCTCATACCTGTAATCCCAGCACTTTGGGAGGCCAAGGCGGGTGGATCACTTGAGGTCAGGAGTTTGAGATCAGCCTGGCCAACATGGTAAAATCCCATCTCTACTAAAAAATACAAAAATTAGCTGGGTGTAGTGGTGCACACCTGTAATCCCAGCTACTCTGGAGGCTGAGACATGTGAATCACTTGAACCTGGGAGCTGGAGGTTGCAGTAAGCCAGGGTCAGGCCATTGCACTCTAGCCTGGGTGATGGCAAGACACTGTCTCAAAAAAAAAGTTAAATTATACCATTCTTCTCATGAAATATTTCATTGTTTTGGAAAATGTTTTTCATAAGAGATTTTTACTATTTTTAAAATGTCTCCCTTTTAGTTTATATAACTGTTAATGTCAATGCCTATAACTCGTATAAACAAAAGCTCTTTGGCTTCCTCAATAATTTTGAGACTGTAAAGAGCTCCCGAGACCAAAAAGCTTGAGGTGACTGTCATAGAGTATTGCTCAGATAAAATCAAGATTAAAGCTAAATCTATCCTCTGAGTATAAAGTTTTTTCATCTCTGGCTAAAGGTCAGCAGCTGGATTAATATAAAGAAATACTTTCTCTACAGAGTTTGGAACTCTGACCCTATCTCCTCATTTTTAAGCACAATGCATGTATATTTTCCTGAAAAAGGTGGTCTCAGGTTCCTAAAGTTGCCATTAGATGTTAGACTAGTGGCCTCACCTTAGCCCACAGCAGGGAAGTACATAGGAAGCCTCCCTGCTCTGAAAATGTGTTTTGTTTGATAACAGCTAATGCAACCCAAAAGCTCATCCTTATCAGCCTGTCTCAGGCTGGTGGCTTATCTCAACAATTGCTCATTTATCTGTGTTTAAAGATGAAATTATTTTGTTTTTAGTAGCCAATCCATCTAACTTATAAATCCATATTATCTTTTGTAGCAAAGCCGTGGAGGAAATTGTGAATACTGGTGTCACAGTTATTAAGGATGAGAAGACCAGTGTGGCCCGACTGATGAGGGAAAAAGAACATGAAATGAACATCCTCTATGGCATAGCTCAGAGGCAGAGGCAAGAAGAGGTACAGGAAGTGCTTCAAGAAGCAGAGAAAACACATCAGGCCACTCTTGGCAATATGATGGATAAACTGGCTAACACCCAGGGGGAGCTGCTGTCTATAGCAAAACAACTGGGAATCATGACAAATTGGAAAGATTTCCTAGAGGAGGAATTACAGGAAACCAGGATGGCATTTCAAA
This sequence comes from Pongo pygmaeus, assembly GCF_028885625.2. Lineage (NCBI taxonomy): Eukaryota > Metazoa > Chordata > Mammalia > Primates > Hominidae > Pongo > Pongo pygmaeus. The sequence goes on from NC_072378.2 coordinate 86,903,329, forward strand.
AATACATCAATTATACCTTCCCTAAGCTTTCACCAGGACATGCAGATTTTATTCTGCCAGAAAGAAAGAAAACACCTTCTAATCTTGTTATTAAGGAGAACGAAACAACTCTTGATTAGAAGTGTTCAGTTGAAATTTCACTACAAAAGACATCATTCCAGACTAAATAAATTTACTCAAAAACCATGTATTGATTCCCCAGCCTTGTGCAGGGTACTAATGGGCCATAAGAATTTTCATGGAAAACCAAAATATCAAAAAGCACATTCCAGATTATAGTGAGCCAAGTCTGAGAAGAAAAAACAGTGAGAGGGAGCAAACTGATTAAGAGGGGAAAGATTTCTTGGATGAAACCTAAACACACTTCTGTATCTGTCTTTATTCATTTCTACATCAGACATATAATTAATTATTTCAGCATTTATTGCCATAGAAAACAAGTAAAGGAAAGTGTTCTTAGGTTGTTCCTGTTTTGGGCAGGTGTGCTAAGTTCCAGCAGAGAGATTATCATTTGGTGAATGCAGTAGCATTGTGAATTTAAAAAAGCAATTTCTCTCAAATTCAGTAGGATAAAATTTAAATTCTGGGACTCCCATATAAAGTAATTCAGGAAGGACTTGCTACCCACACAGCAGGCAGGTAGGTTCAGTCACTTGGTGGGTGTCAACTCAATGACCACAACCAAAGAAGATTTAGCAAGGGGATTTTATTACTTATAAGGAGTAAGGAGAACACCAGGGATAGTCCCCAAAGCAGTGTCTGCCTGAGCTGGGGGCTGGGTCAGTTTTTATAAAGCATAGGGTAATGAGGCATGATCTGATTGGATCTTGCAATGAGGGGACGTCAGGAGGCATGATCTAACTGGATCCTGCCATGGGGTGATGCCAAAGCTCAATCCAGTTGGATTCTGGATCCTGCCATGCAGTGTCCACTTCTTTAATTCAGTTCCTACTCCTGAGTCAGAGCAATCAGGTTCCCTCTGTGGTTGAACACTTGGTCCATCTTGGCATGCTCAGATTATATGACCTGAGGGTCCATGGCAACTGAAAAACAATGTACTACTTTGTTATGTAAAAGTTGGGCCAGATTGGTCTGGTACGGCTACAGACTCACCTATATTTGCCAGTTGTAAAACAAAAAAGATGGGAGATATTTCTCAAATCCACCTCTCTCAGAACTCAGAGGCTAGGGTTTTTAAAGGATAATTTGGCAGGCAGGGGGCTGGGGAATGGGTGCTACTGATTGGTTGGAGATGAAATCACAGGAGTGTTGGAACTATCTTTGCACGCCGAGTCAGCTTCTGGGTGGGAGTTACAGGACCAGTTGATTTATTTCCTTGGTATGAGTCATGGGTCCAAGTGGTGTCAGTTCATCAGGATGCAAACATCTGAAAAATATCTCAAAGAACAATCTTAGGTTTTACAGTAGTGATGTTATCTGTAGGAACAATTGGGAAAGTTACAACTCTTGTGACCTCTGGCTACATGACTCCTGAGTAGTAAGCAAGCTAGGGAACATGGCTGGTTATCACTGAAATATGCATAGGTCTTAGCAGAATTCAGGCTCCTCCCGTAATTCTAACCTTTTGGCCTTTCATTCATTTTACAAAGGTGATTTTAGTCCCTGAACTAGGAGGAGGGTAGTTTTGGGCAGGGGCTATTATCTTCTTTACTTTAATGTTAAACAATAAATTCCTCCCGTGGTTAGCTTGGCCTACACTCAGGAATGAGCAAGGGCAATAAGCTTGTGAGGTTAGAAGCAAGATGGAGTCTGCTATGTTAGATTTCTCTCACTGTCATTAAGTTTTGCAAAAGTGGTTTCAGAACCCTAATCCTTCCAGCAAACATGGGCAGGGAGCCAAGAATGATGGGGAGCAGAACTGGACTCCCTTCTCTGAACATACTGGATGTACTCTCCTGATGTCAAGCCCCACGGGTGAATGTGTGGAGGGGTCCACTCTGTAGCTCCCTCCCACCATCCTAATGTCAGGAAGGACAGATTTGCCCTCAGGGTTCTGGAGAGAGACTAATTGCCTGTGGCAAGATGAGAATAGCAAAGTCAAGTGAAAATTGAAAGTGAGTTATGTTTTTGAAATCTCATTGGGACCCTCACGCCTGGTTTTCTAGTGAAACTTGACTGAGACAGAGATTAAGTCAGACTATTTTTTAAAAGATTCCCCGCATGAACCAATTTTTAGCATAATTTGAGAAGAGAACAATAACTCTCCGGATACTGTTTCCTTTGAGTACAATACCTAGAGAGGCCTTTATAGATCTTAGATACTATGCCCCATATAAATTATTAAAGTTGTAAGCATTTTGGAGAGTTACTTTGAAGAGAACTTAAAGAAGTCCATTTTTCTTAGTTGTCTTAGATACTACCTGTACAGTAAGAGTGCATGCAGTTCACGTGGTTTCTGGTAATTAGGAAGCTGTGTTAACTTCTGGAGGCCATCTGGGAAGGCCTCTAAGACTGAGGACTCTAAGAAATTACTGCAATTTAATTTTCTGGAATTTATGCTACCAAGACATGAACTTTCTTTTTGGAGTAAAGGAACTTGTGCACTACGAAACAGATGTATAGCATCACTCGGACAGATGGAGAAGCCTCCATCCTAGTCACAAAGCACAAGGAGTTGGGCAGTTTAGTAATCACTGGACTTTTATGTTACCAAGAAGTCACTCTGATGGTTTCTTTCTCCAACTCTGATTTCATCTGATTTATTTAAAGCTTGTGTGTTTTAGGCCAGGCATGGTGGCTCACGCCTGTAATCCCAGTGCTTTAGGAGGCTGAGGTGGGCAGATCACTTGAGCCCAGGAGTTCAAGACTAGCCTGGGCAACATGGTGAAACCCCATCTTTACAAAAAGTACCAAAAACTAGCTGAGTGTGGTGGTGCGCACCTGTAGTCCCAGCTACGCAAGAGGCTGAGGTGGGAGGATTGATTGAGCCTGGGAGGTTGAGGCTGCAGTGAACCATGATCCTGCCACTGCACTCCAGCTTGGACAACTGTATTAGTCTGTTTTCACACTGCTGATAAAGACATACCAAAGAGTGGGTAATTTATAAAGAAAAAGAGGTTTCATGTACTCACAGTTCCACGTGGCTGGGGAGGCCTTACAATCATAACGGAAGGCAAAAGGCACATCTTATATGGCAGCAGATAAGAGAGAATTGGGAACCAAGTAAAAGGGGTTTCCCTTATAAAACTTTCAGATCTCGTGAGACTTATTCACTACCACGAGAACAGTATAGGGGAAACTGCCCCTGTGGTTCAATTATCTCCCACCAGGTTCCTCCCACAATATGTGGGAATTATGGGAGCTACAATTCAAGATGAGACTTGGGTGGGGACACAGCCAAACCAAATCATTCTGGCCCTGGCCCCTCCCAAATCTCATGTCCTCACATTTCAAAACCAATCATGCCTTCCCAGCAGTCCCCCAAAGTCTTATTTCAGTATTAACTCAAAAGTCCACAGTCCAAAGTCTCATCTGAGACAAGGCAAGTCCGTTCTGCCTATGAGCCCATAAAATCAGAAGCAAGTTAGTTAATTCCTAGATACAATGGAGGTACAGGCATTGGGTAAGTACAGCCATTCCAAATGGGAGAAATTGGCCAAAATAAAGGGGCTATAGGCTCCATGCAAGTCCAAAATCCAGCAGGGCAGTCAAATCTTAAAGCTCCAAAATCATCTTTGACTCCATGTCTCACATCCAGGTCACACTGATATAAGAGGTGGGCTCCCATGGCTTTCAGCAGTTCAGCCCCTGTGGCTTTGCAGGGTATAGCCCCCTTCCTGGCTGCTTTCATAGGCTGATGTTGAGTGTCTGCAGCTTTTCCAGGTTCACAGTGCAAGCTGTCTGTGGATTTACCATTCTGGGGTCTGGAGGATGGTGGCCCTCTTCTCACAGCTCCACTGGGCAGTGCCCCAGTGGGGACTCTGTGTGTGGGGGCTTCAACTCCACATTTCCCTTCTGCACTGCCCTAGCAGAGGTTCTCCATGAGGGCCCTGCCCCTGCAGCAAACTTCTGCCTGGACATCCAGGTGTTTCCATACATCCTCTGAAATCTAGGTGAAGGTTCCCAAACCTCAATTCTTGATTTCTGTGCACCCACAGACTCAACACCATGTGAAAGCTGCCAGGGCTTGGGGCTTGCATCCTCTGAAGCCATGCCCTAAGGTATACCTTGGCCCCTTTTAGCCATGGCTGGAGTGGCTAGGAAGCAGGGCACCAAGGCCCTAGGCTGCACAAAGCAGGGGGATCCCTGGGCCCAGACCACAAAACCATTTATTCCTCCTAGAACTCTGGGCCTGTGATGGGAGGGGCTCCACAAAGATCTCCGGAGACATGCCCTGCAGGAATTTTCCCCATTGTCTTGGAGATTAACATTTGACTCCTTGTTATTTATGCAAATTTCTGCAGCAGGCTTGAATTTCTTCTCAGAAAATGGGTTTTCTTTTCTATCTCATTGTCAGGCTGTAAATTTTCCAAACTTTTATGCTATATTTCCCTTTTAAAACTGAATGCTTTTAAGAGCACCCAAGTCACCTCTTGAATGCTTTGCTGCTTAGAAATTCCACCAGATACCCTAAATCATCTCCCTCAAGTTCAAAGTTCCACAGATCTCTAGGGCAGGAGCACAATGCCACCAGTCTGTTTGCTAAAACATAGTTTTACTCCAGTTCCCAACAAGTTCCTTATCTCTATTTGAGACCATCTCACCCTGGATTTCATTGTCCATATTATTATCAGCATTTTGATTAAAGCCATTCAACAAGTGTCTAGGAAGTTCCAAACATTCCCACATTTTCCTGTCTTCTTCTAAGCCCTCCAAACTGTTCCAACCTCTGCCTGTTCCCCAGTTCCAAAGTTGCTTCCATGTTTTTGGATATCTTTACAGCAGTACCCCACTACCTAGTACCAATATACTGTATTAGTCCATTTTCATGCTGTTGATAAAGACTTACCTGAGATGATAATTTATAAAGAAAAAGAGGTTTAATTGACTCACAGTTCTACCTAGCTGGGAGACCTCACAATCATGGTGGAAGGTGAAAGGCAAAAAGCACATCTTACATGGCAGCAGACAAGAGAGAATTGAGAACCAAGTAAAAGGGGTTTCCCTTATAAAACCCTCAGATCTTGTGAGACTTATTCACTACCATGAGAACAGTATGGGGGAAATGGCCCCCAGGATTCAGTTATCCCTCCCACAACACGTGGGAATTATGGGAACTACAATTCAAGATGAGATTTGGGTGGGGACACAGCCAAACCACACCAGCAACAGAATGAGACCCTGTCTCAAAAAAATAAAAATAAAGCTTGTGTATTTTAGCTTTAGGGGCCTTATTTCCACTGACATCATGTAGACACTATTTGGCAAAAATTAGGTTCATTTACAGATTGAGGATTTAGACACTCTGCTACTTCTAATAAAATTTTATTTGTGCTTGGCTGGGATCACTTAGAAAAGGAAGGAAAAAAAGCACTGCCATTTGTTGTCTGCTAATAGTAAGCCAGACAGCATGTGAATGCTCCACCTGCATTATTCAACTGCTGCATCACAGCCACCAGATAAAGGCATTCAGGCACTTGAGGGTAGTATTCTGCCTGGTTCCATTTTCTGCCACTCTGTTTGAAAATTGCAGAACCAACTATTTCCAACTGAGTTTAAATTGCAGGATTGAAAATTATTCTTTTTTCTCTAGTTAGTTCTAAATAGAAACACTTTTATATTGAGTTGAATAAAGTTAAAAGTATCCCTTAATATAGAGCAACTGCATGTTAGGTCTTAAATTTTACATTCTTAGGGATAAAAAAGGGGACAGTATAGCTCCTATTTGTTGAATGCTTCACATCAGGCACTGGCTTTATACACATTGTCTGCAATTCTATCAACAATCCTCAGAGGTAAGAATTAATTATTCTCACTTTATACAGGAGGAAATTAAAGTTTATTAAGATTAACTTACCTAGGGTCACACTGCTGGAAAATGATGGATACCATCCCCAAATATCCTACTGTACTTCTAGCTCTATATTATTCTGTACATATTGTAAAAGCTAACATGTATTCTGTACTTACATGGACAAAGCACTCTAGGTATTTATCATATACTATATTAACTCATTTAATCCTTGCAACAACTGTATGACATGAGTACAGTCATAACCCCCATTCTACAGATAAAGAAACTAAGGAACAAAGAGGCTAAATGTTTTTCCCTAAGCTCAGTAAGCTGGGAAGTAGCAAAGTCAGAATTCAAGCCCATCTGTCTGCCTTACTCTTAACCATATGTGATATTTCTTATTTACCTTAGGAACTTTCCATCTTACCTACTTTATGGACTTTAAGACCATAAAGGACTTCCTCTGCTGAGGACCCAAACTGAACCCCAAGGCCAGGCAGTATTCTTGATATACCACTGTATGCTGCACAGGTATACCTCATCCCCTCACCCCAACTCAGTGTCCCCAAGTGGTGCTATTTGTATCATTTGTCTATTTTAAAGACTATTATTTAGTTACATAATAGAATTAGGTAATTCTATACATGTCATTCTTAAATTATAGTTTTTAATTTTATGTTGCAGCTTTTAATTAGATGTATGAGATATTAATTATTGATTTTGTTTATTCAACATGCATCAAGAAGCAAACTACCATATGTCAGGTGAAGATGCTTGTGTTCATGGTACATAAAATAAGGAGTAGCCCTTACAATTAGAGAACTCAGTGAAGTGGATAGAAAGACAGTGAACACACTTGTTATGAGTATTAGTCTGTTCTCACACTGCTAATAAAGACATACCTGAGACTGGGTAGTTTATAAAGGAAAGAGGTTTACTGGACTCACAGTTCCACATGGCTGAGGAGGCCTCACAATCATGGTGGAAGGCAAATGAGAAGCAAAGGCACGTCTTCACATGATGGCAGAAAAAAGGGCATGTGCAGGGGAACTCCCCTTCATAAAACTATCAGATCTTATGAGACTTATTCGCTATCATAAGAACAGCATGGGAAAAATCTGCCCCCATGATTCAATTACCTACCACTGGGTCCCTCCTACGACCACGTGGGGATTTTTACAATTCAAGGTGATATTTGGGTGGTAACACAGAGCCAAACCATATCATTATGTTGGAGGGCTGGAGAAAAAACAATAATGGGCATGTAGCACCACTTAATAATTGATATTATACTATTGGTGGGTGCCAACACTTAAATCAGTAGCCTTCTAGCCTAACTGATATTCTTGCTTAGTGCTAAGTCCTCTCCACATTAGTGAAGGAATGGCTTGATTGAAAATTTGATTTCAGCATACAAAGTGGATTCTACAGTGTCAAAGACAAATTTTCCTAGTTCTCACATGTTTGTTCTTCTCAAGATTTCAGATGGTAAGGATAATGGTTGTTTCCTCTATTGGTTCAGGACAATAGGTTTGTACCTGACAAAATACCGTCTCTGGGTTCTTTGGAGTGCAAAGACAATTCCAGACTCTTTGGGAAGGGCCTTGGGAGATATTAAAAAAAAAAAAAATCCTAAAGTTGTGGTCACCAGTTCCAGGGATCTCAAGAGGGTCAAAGTCTACCCAGAAATTTGACATTTTGGCCAGGCGGCTCATGCTTGTAATCCCAGCACTTTGGGAGGCCAAGGCGGGCAGATCACAAGGTCAAGAGATTGAGACCATCCTGGCTAACACGGTAAAAACCGGTCTCTACTAAAAACACAAAAAATTAGCCAGGCGTGGTGGCGGGCACCTGTAGTCCCAGCTATTCAGGAGGCTGAGGCAGGAGAATGGCATGAACCCAGGAGGCGGAGCTTGCAGTGAGCCAAGATCATGCCACTGCACTCCAGCCTGGGCGACACAGTGAGTCTCTGTCTCAAGAAAAACAAAAAAAAAAAAGAAAAGAAATTTGACACTTTGTTTTGCATTTTATCCCTTGATTTCTGGATAATTAAAAAGTAATTTAGTATCCTTTAATTACAAATAAATGAAAGAAAGAAAAGAGGTGATCATTGAAATAATTAACTGAAATAAAAGGTGTCCTTTTATATTAATATGGTTTTGTAGGCTCATGGGATAAGTTAACAAAAGGCAATTATTTGCATAGCATCCTCATTTTCACCTATGAAGTCATTTTGTATTGCTCGTCATATAATCTAGAAGTCATATTTCTAGTATGATTTTACTCAAGAGAAATTAAAACATATGTCCATACAAGGACTTGTATACAAATGTTCATAGCAGCCTTATTTATGGTTGTCTCAAATTGGAAACAGCCCAAATGCTCATCAATTGGTGAATAAATAAATTGTGGCACACCCATGCAATGGAATATTACTCATCAATAAAAAAGAATAACAGGCCGAGTCTGGAGGATTGCTTGTGGCCAGGAGTTATGACCAGCCTTGGCAATAGAGTGAGACCCAATCTCTACTAAAAAAAAGAGATAATTTCTACAAATTAGCCAGATGTGGTGGTTCATGCCTGTAGTCCTAGCTACTTGGGAGGCTGAGGCAGGAGAATTGCTTGGGCCCAGGAGTTTGAGGCTGCAGTAAGAGCTATGATTGTGCCACTGCACTGCAACCTGGGCAACAGAGCAAGACCCTGTCTCTTTTTTAAAAGTCAATTAAATACATGTGACAACATCATAAACCTCAAAAGCATTATGTAAATTTAAAAATTCATCCTCAAAAAACTACTACCATATAACTCAATTTGTATAAAATTTTTAAAGATGCAAAACTCTCATGACAGAAAAGAGACCAATGAGTGGTTGCCAAGAGTCAGACAGTATGGGAAAGAAGCCAACTGTGAAGGGGTATGGGAATTTTCTGGGATGATGGAAATGTTCTATATTATGACTTCAGTGATGATTACACTACTGTATACTTTTGAGATGCATCTAATTGTGTTCTCAATATTGGTGAATTTTATGTCTATTAAACCTAATAAAGTTGATTTCAAAAAATCATTCATAGGCTGGGAGTGCTGGCTCACACCTGTAATCCCAGCACTTTGGGAGGCCGAGGTGGGTGGATCACCTGAGGTCAGGAGTTCAAGACCAGCCTGGCCAACGTGGTGAAACCGCATCTTTACTAAAAATACAAAAGTTAGCCAGGTGTGGTGGTGCATGCTTGTAATATCAGCTACTCTGGAGGCTGGGGTGGGAGAATAGCTTGAACCTGGAAGGTGGAGGCTACAGTGAGCCAAGATTGCGCCATTGCACTCCAGCCTCGGTGACAAGAGTGAAACTCCATCTCAAAAGAAAAAAAAATCATTCATAATTGCACCATACAGGAAGAAATCCTTCATACGCTCCCATTTTAGCTCTTCATTTCTGCGTAGTAGCAGTATAGTGGCCTGGGATTGGGCTGCTTAAGTGTGAATCTTGCTCTACCAGTTGGTAAGTGGCTGGCTTTCAACAAATTGCTTATTAAGCCTCAGGTTTCTTCACTTACAAAATGAGGATAATAATTGCACCTGGTCCACAGGGTCATGACATGGATTCAATAGAAAGCTCAGCAGTGTACCTGACTTACAATGGTTCACACTAAAATTTTTAAACTTTACAATAGTGAAAAAGCAATATGCATTCCATAGAACTCATACAACCATTTTGTTCTTCACTTTCAGTAAAATATTCAATAAATTACCTGAGATATTCAACACTTCATTACAAAATAGGCTTTGTGTTAGAGGATTTTGCCCAACTGCAGGCTAATGAAAGTGTTCTGAGCACATTTAAGGTAGGCTAGGCTGAGCTGTGATGTTCAGTGGATTAGGTATCAAATGCGTTTTTAACTTAAAATAATTTCAACTTATAATGAATTTATCAGGACTTGATCCCACCATAAGTCAAGGAGCATCTGTACACCAACTGTTGGTTATTATTTTTCATCCCCACAAGACAGATATAGTTCTGCATTTCTCATGCAGATTCTACAGGCCTTTATTCTAATTTTTTTAATGTGCCAATTTTATCATATTTGGTTTCTTCAGTCTTTTATGTATTCATGTAGATGTCTGTGAATTATAGTCTATCTATGCTTGTAGGATTTAAAATATATTTAGTCAATGGTGGGTAGAAATTTTATTTTAGCTTAAAAAATTAATCTTATAAAATGCCTGCTGACATTTAATGTAAGAATTGTTTTACTCAATTCATGTTTTTCTCTTTTTCCCTGTGGAGTATATTTATTGACTACAGATGGAAGCACATTGCTAAGGAATGGAAAGCTGCAAGATAGAACGTGCCCTTCACCTGCGTGGTTGCATAGAAACCAGTCGTTTGTCTAAATCTTAAAGAACTCAAGTGGAAAGCATACTTAAAAATGTAAAGGTTAGAATCACAAACTACAGTTTGAGTTGAAATGACTGAAAGATTGTTTCAAGAATATAAGAATTCTACCTAAAAGAATTCTATCTAAAAGAAGTGAATGAAAGGTATATTCTGGTAAGTCCTTTATAATTATGATTTTGAACAAACTGCTTTAAATTATGCTATAGCATGAACTGAGAAGGAAAAAAGTGAATAGAAGGATATCAGGATTGCTGAAGCACAGAACCCAGAACAACAGTCCAAACCAATGATGGAGGTGAAACTAAGATAGCAGCCACAACCAGAAGTTGATTCAGAAAGAATTAATTCGGGCTGGGTGTGGTCATTTATACCTGTAATCCCAGCACTTTGGGAGGCTAAGGCAGCCGGATTGCCTGAGCCTAGGAGTTTGAGACCAGCCTGAGCAACATGACAAAACCCTGATTCTACAAAAAATAAAAAAAAACTAGCCTGTGGTGGCAAGCGCCTGTAGTCCCAGCTGCTGGGGAGGCTGAGGTGGGAGGATGGCTTGAGTTCAGGCAGGGGAGGTTGCAGTGAGCCAAGATCCTGCCACTGAACTCCAGTTTGTGGGACAGAGCGAGACACTTTCTCAAAAAAAGAAAGAAAGAATTGGCTGGGCATGGTGGCTCATGCCTGTAATCCCAGCAAGTTGGGAGGCCAATGCAGGTGGACTGCCTGAGGTCAGGAGTTCAAGACCAGCCTGGCCAACATGGCGAAACCCCATCTCTACTAAAAATACAAAACTTAGCTGGGCGTGGTGGCCCGGGCCTGTAATCCTAGCTACTTAGGAGGCTGAGACAGGAGAATCACTTGAACCCGGGATGTGGAGGTTGCAGTGAGCTGAGACCGCCACTGCACTCCAGTCTGGGAGAAAGAAAAAAAGAAAGAAAGGGAGGGAGGGAGGAAAGAAGGAAGGAAGGAAGGAAGGAAGGGATTCAGAGACAAAACAGAAATAGACTTTGTTTCTCGTGATTAAAATATGCTAAAAGCAATAGCTAAGATTGCAGCTGAAGAGTATGAATATAATAGGAGCCCACAAAATACCACAGCATTGTGGTTGTTGCTGTTGTTGGTCTTAGTCTTTGTCTCTATCTTGGTTTTGGTATAGATATTATTGTTTGCAAGGTACTAAACTAGCTGATTATAAATTTCAGGTTAAAAAATAAGCAGCAAGAGTATCTGGAGACATTCTGACAATAAATGCAATGATAGAGCACTAGCCTTTTCACTATAGACCAATAGAAACGGAAGCAGTAGTTGTGGGGCATGAATCCACAGACACAAGAATCAATGGCACAGAATAGAATTTCCAGAAACAGAT